>NC_083463.1:5570312-5592812 GCF_030014155.1 Tachysurus vachellii
GCTTTAAATGCATTTAAGACACATTTAAAAGCAGTGACTCAAGTCAGTGATCAAAATCAGTTTCCTCATGCCACATTTCACAACCTAAACTCCTGATGCATAAAGCACGTGGTCTTAATTGCAGACATTAAAGCGCAGACACACACACACACACACACACACACACACACACACACATATGCGCACAAACACACACATATACATAAGTTGGTCAAATGGAACAAGTTCATTTTCATATTAAAACATCTGGCAGACCTGAGATGTGTGTAAGTGTGTTATGAAACAAAAAGCAGCCCTAATTAGAAAGAAGACGTTCAGGATGATTACAGATGCATCACGAAGCTGAGATGCTCGGATTTAAACTCGAGGTGGTTTTTGGTCTCCATGAAAAAAATGTGTACGTTTCTCCAAAATGAGATCTCATCAGTGTTTGGAATAAAGCCATCATTTATGCAGCTGTCTTAAAATTCTGAGACAAAAACAGAGAGAGAGAGAGAGAGAGAGAGAGAGAGAGAGAGAGACAGACAGACAGACAAACAGAGAGAGAGAGAGAGACAGACAGACAGAGAGAGAGACAGACAGACAAACAGAGAGAGAGAGACAGACAGACAGAGACAGATAGAGAGAGAGACAGACAGACAGAGAGAGAGAGCGAGAGAGAGAGCGAGAGAGAGAGACAGAGAGAGAGAGAGAGATAAATGAGGAAGATGCTGAGATCAGGAAGAGTGTCAAAAAGAGAAAGAGAAAGCGAGAGATGTAACGCCATATCGAGCAGGTGCTCTGAAATCTGCTGCTCAGACTGCAGGTGGAAAGGATATATGGAACTGGATCAGAGAGTTTATTATAAAAGCTGTGCATGTGTGTGTGTGTGTCTGTGTGTGTCTGTGTGTGTGCATGTGTGTGTGTGTGTGTGTGTGTGTGTGTGTGTTGGAAAAGAACCCTTGTTCCTACACTGTACCATATGTTACACTGAACTCGGGCAGAATGGGGTTAGAGAGTTAGCGGAGGAGGAAGTCGCTCAGGTTTGGAGTGTGTTAAAAGACAAACACTTGAGTCTAGTGGACTTTGAAGTGTAGTGCACTCTTGAGAGTAGTGCACTCAACTGATGTGTCACACAGATGTTGAGGCCTCTCAGCGGCAGCTGGAATTTACTTTCTCACTTTGTGAACTTTATGGGTTTTTTCTCCTTTATTATTATTATTATTATTATTATTATTATTATTATTATTATTATTATTATTATTATTATTATTATTATTAAAAGGGCAATAATAAAACACAACAATAAAGTAACAATAAAGGAGCATATGTGAAGCATAATTTGTTTTAAATGTATTTATTTAATTCTAAATTGTAAGTATTTTTACTTATTGATGAATTGTTATTATTTAATATCATACATATACTTTATTTAAAAAAAAAATAGCTGAATAAGAATAAAAGTCAACCAGCAATAATGTAATGCTTAAGGTTATTTATTTATTTATTTATTTATTTATTTATTTATTTATTTATTTGTTTATTCACTCACTTTCTCATTTGTTGTTTTGATGTTTTATAATGATTTTTTAATATTTAATTTGTTTTTTCTTTTTTTTTTCTTTCATCCATTTACATTTGCATTTCTTGTTTTAACTTTTTTATATTTAATGTTATTTATTTATTTATTTATTTATTTATTTATTTATTTATTTATTGTTTTTGTTTCTCTTTCTCAGTTGTTGCTTTAACTTTTTTAGATTTATTTATTTATTTATTTATTTATTTATTTATTTATTTATTTATTTATTTATTTTCTTCGAATTGATTTCTGTTAAAATTTTGGGGTCATAATCCTAATACGCTGCAAACCTGGCACCCGAGCTGCTCCCAGTGAAAGTGTTTCACAAAACTGGACCATTCCGATCACGTTCAGAGCATCTGGCCTTCAGTCGGTCCAAGAATCTGAGCGCAGTGCCAGGAAATGATTCTGTTCCATCAGCTATCACGAGAAAGAGCTGAGATGAGAAGCAAGCTGCCGAAGGTGTAGCTGTCGCTGTGATGTGTGTGTGATCTGTAAGTGTCTCGGTTTGTAGATGGAATTCGTGCGACTAGTGAGGAAATCAGAGCGTGTACCACTTCATCTGCGTTGCAGTAGAGATGATACAGAGTCAGTTTTTAGTAGCCACATTGCTTGTTCGATTCACCAGCCGGTGAGCCGGTCTTGTCTGTTTTCACCTGTGAGTTTAACATGAATATTTAGATGAATGACATAACTAGCTGGAACTACATTTCTACAAACTAACACTGAAAATTAATACAATTTAATATACAGTACAGTGCAGGAGGAGGCAGAAATTGGTCATATAAATATATATATTTTTTCATTGCACTGATGTAAGACACCTGAGTCGAATGGCTCGATGATTACAGCCATTTTATTCTCTTCTCTTTTGTTCTGTACTACCATCCTTCTGCGTTTAAGTCTTTAAGCCTTATGGTACATTTTATGTTATTATAATAATAATAATAATAATAATAATAATAATAATAATAATAATAATAATAGGGGGCACGGTGGCTTAGTGGTTAGCACGTTTGCCTCACACCTCCACGGTTGGGGGATCGATTCCCGCCTCCACCTTGTGTGTGTGGAGTTTGCATGTTCTCCCCGTGCCTCGGGGGTTTCCTCCGGGTACTCCGGTTTCCTCCTCCGGTCCAAAGACATGCATGGTAGGTTGATTGGCATCTCTGAAAAATTGTCCGTAGTGTGTGATTGTGTGAGTGAATGAGAGTGTGTGTGTGTGCCCTGTGATGGGTTGGCACTCCGTCCAGGGTGTATCCTGCCTTGATGCCCGATGACGCCTGAGATAGGCACAGGCTCCCCGTGACCCGAGGTAGTTCAGATAAGCGGTAGAAAATGAGTGAGTGAATAATAATAATAATAATAATAATAATAATAATAATAATAATAATACACAATTGCTAGACTGTATCTGACTGTAGAAAGGACATTATTTATAATAACACTCTCCACTGTTTATAACAGTTTATAATCACACCCTCCAGTGTCACCCAAATGAGGATCACCTCAGTCACCTCAGGCTCGTTCATTAGGGATAAATACAAACACATTTAAATATAAGTCTAATATTAATCTTGAACTTTTGTTTACTATTAATCTTTGTATAATAAACTTTTTATACTATACTATACTTCTTATGTTCTGTAAAGCTGCTTAGAGACAATGTCCGTTGTTAAAAATGCTTAAATAATTAATAATAATATTCTCTACAGGAAAAATAGGGTTTCAGATCTTCTCAAATAAACCCCTAATAATGACAGGTGGGGTGCCATTACTTACTACTAAGACTGTATATTAATTTTTATGAAGGTCTGACGCACACCTCTGAATAGCTGTGAATAATTCAGCTCCAGATTAAACAGATGTCCTTTTAATGTCAGCAGCAGCACAAAGCCCTCAGCAGGACGTTCGCACGGGGCCGGAGTCACAACACGAGTTCAAACTCATTCCGCTGCATCACTGCACTCTTTTCTCATCGACTATCGAGCTGTAAAAGCAACCTGTACTCTGTGGGATTGTTTAATTTGGTGTTGTGTAAAATAAGGCATAGAACGGCTGCAGAGGGAGCGCATCGATTCAAACGCAGGCCTCCTCAGCGTCCTGACCGTCTCCGTTTTATCTTTTCAAAAATTGCTCTTTTATTCATCAGCGTTTGGGGAAATGTGATCGGACACAGTGTGTGTTTGTGTGCCTGTGTGTTGTTCCTTAATGACGTGCATCAAACTGATAAACAACAAATTTAATCAGTGAATGCGCTGTATAAATAAAATAGACTGAGAATCTGGAGCTTTTATTTCTGCACTCGAGCCCGGATCCTGTTCTGACTTCTAGTTTCTACTCTTGTGCAATTTATTTGAAATGAATCACATTGAATAGGACCGTGTGTTAAAATGAATAAAGACATGATTATTGAGTGAGAGCAGAAAAATAATTTGATGTTTGTGAATTTTCTGTCGAGCAGTCTGATAATAGAGACTCACGGTAGGAGATGTTTCAGGGACGAGGGGACGGGGGTTGGAAATGAGGGGAATATATACTCATACATACATACATACATACATACATACATACATACATACATACATACATACATACATACGTATACATATACACACGTCACATCTTATGACAGCACATATACCTGCACATGGATCATAGGGAAGCTCATGTACATGCATGTACATCATATGGCAGCTCATACATATATATATACGTCATTTGACAGCTCAAATACGTGCACATACACCATACGGCAGCTCATATACATGCACATACATCATACGGCAGCTCATATACATGCACATACACCATACGGCAGCTCATATACGTCCACATATATCATATGGCGGCTCATATACGTCCACATATATCATATGGCGGCTCATATACGTCCACATATATCATATGGTGACTCATATACGTCCACATACATCATATGGCAGCTCATTTACCTGCACATACATCATATGGCGGCTCATATACGTCCACATATATCATATGGTGGCTAATATACGTCCACATACATCATATGGCGGCTCATATACGTCCACATACATCATATGGCGGCTCATATACGTCCACATACATCATATGGCGGCTCATATACGTCCACATACATCATATGGCAGCTCATTTACCTGCACATACATCATATGGTGGCTCATAAACGTCCACATACATCATTTGGCAGCTCATATACGTCCACATACATCATTTGGCAGCTCATATACGTCCACATACATCATATGGCAGCTCATATACGTCCACATACATCATATGGCAGCTCATATACGTCCACATACATCATATGGCAGCTCATATACGTCCACATACATCATTTGGCAGCTCATATACGTCCACATACATCATATGGCAGCTCATATACGTCCACATACATCATATGACGGCTCATATACGTCCACATACATCAAATGGCGGCTCATATACGTGCACATACATCATATGGTGGCTCATATACGTCCACATACATCATATGGCGGCTCATATACGTCCACATACATCATATGGCGGCTCATATACGTCCACATACATCATATGGCGGCTCATATACGTCCACATACATCATATGGCAGCTCATTTACCTGCACATACATCATATGGTGGCTCATAAACGTCCACATACATCATTTGGCAGCTCATATACGTCCACATACATCATTTGGCAGCTCATATACGTCCACATACATCATATGGCAGCTCATATACGTCCACATACATCATATGGCAGCTCATATACGTCCACATACATCATATGGCAGCTCATATACGTCCACATACATCATTTGGCAGCTCATATACGTCCACATACATCATATGGCAGCTCATATACGTCCACATACATCATATGACGGCTCATATACGTCCACATACATCAAATGGCGGCTCATATACGTGCACATACATCATATGGTGGCTCATATACGTCCACATATATCATATGGCGGCTCATATACGTGCACATACATCATATGGCAGCTCATACACCTACAAAAGGTAGCAGTTCATAAATCCTCAAATACATTGTACGACAGCTTATACACCTACATATATGTCATATGTTAGCTTGTACACGTGAACATACATCATGTGACATATGATACATGTGTATGCGCATCAGACCTGTGAGCATGTATGAGCAAGATGTGATGTTTACATCATTAGCCAGTTGTTATTTTGTGTATTTTCTCCATCGATTTATTTTCTAAACTCTTTTATTTAATATGCTAACTAAAGTACTTACACAAGTAAGAGCTCAGTAATTGGATCATTTGATAACTTTTAGCGACTCAAACTTTATAAGTAATATTTTGTCACAAATGTTCACTCATGGGAAAATTTGTCTCAATCATTATCATCATTTCCAATCTTTTTGTTTAAGGTTAAAAAAACGTCTTTAGTGGTCAAAACTTCACTTTCATTCTTCATCTAATACCAATTGAGAGAGAAATAAATGGGCTGATGTTCAGTGGGGTTTGGATTAGCAGTCATGGTGTGGGAATTTTCCCTGCAAACATCATCACTAAGTGACAAGAACATATTCAGCAGTGAGAAATCTCGAAGGAACAAACACTTCATGTGCTAAAGGACTTCATGTGCTTCATATTTGGTTGGAGTAAAAATTCAGAATGATTTGAAGCCGAACAGACCCGAAGGAGTTAAAGGTCTGTGTGGAGGCGCCGTGCTGAAATGGCTGCCGGCCATCAAAATTGTCACGAGGAATTTTTAAAACTTTTTTTTTTAGTGACTTGCGTTGATATGCGTTGGCCTGAATGGCTCTTTCTTGCTAAAAAGACAATTTGACGGTCTGGAGGATGGCAGACGGCGTGTGTGACGTCTGAGTGAAGTGTTAAAGACTCTGGGCTGCGGTTAAAAGCCTCTCGTCGCGCTTTTCTGCTCACCCCGTTGGAATTGTTTCACCGATCGTTGTCATTTTGGTCTGCGTCCATCTTGGAGCGTTGCCAGAAAAAAAAAAAAAAAAAGCTATAATCGCAAAACGCGGTCACTTCATGGTCGCATAACAATGAAAGCCTAACACACTCGGTTTGATCTGAAGCTTGGAGTGACTAGTGACGCGTTTACAGGCCTGAATGCCTTTTCATCTTGAGCTCCTGAAAAGAGAAAAAAAATGAAGCTGCAGAAGAAAAGAGAGAGCCAGGGAGAGAGAGAGGGTGAAAGAGTGCCACCTCAGCCTTCTCAGAACATGCCTGAAGCCTGTAATCAAAAGCATTTTTCAGCACTTCAGTCAAAATGGGATTATTAGAAGGACTTCGGAGTGAACAAGAGAGAGCAGAGAGCGAGTGAAGAGTCTAATAAGTCAAGTACCAAAAACTGTTTCGAATCCAGCGTGTTCTTCAGCTCATCTCGATCATACATGCATCCGTTAGTTAAAGTCAAAAATAAGAAATAGACTTAGATTACAGGAAATGATGTAATGTTCGATGTGGTGTGACGCCACCTGTTGTGAAGCGGTTTTTACTGTTCCTTTCCTAAAGTTGATTATTTTGCAATAACCGCGTGTTCCTTACCTCCTGGAAGGAAGCAATTTGCCAACAATAACAGTTTTAAAGTTATTAATAAACAGTGTTTTGTACATTTTAACTGTATATTGCGAAGTTTAATGTTGTGGAACATCCACTAAACAACTTATAAATAAGTAGAGACAGTTGTTCATCACACGCATCCCTTTTTATGCTTCTGGGTAAAAAAAAACAAACAAAAAAAAAACTGGAACTTGATAAAAGCTGACCAATCAGAGTAAAAATCCAACAGCACCGTTGTCTAATAGCTGACAACTGATGTTGGATGTATGTGAGGTACATTTTCTATCTATCTATTATTTTTTTTTGTCTGATTATAAAAATGTCGTTCAGAGGCCAGAAGGATGTCTGTGTGGATTTCCTCCAGTTTTGCCCCAAAAACATGCCGGAAGCTGAATTGGCTGCTCTAAATTGCCCCTAGGCGTGAATGAGTGAGTGTGTGTGTGTGTTTGTGTGTGTGTGTGTGTGTGTTTAGGTTAGAAATGATATCATGTCCAGAGTGCACTGCTGCAAGGTTTCCAAAGAGTCTGGAACCTTTAAACAGGTTTCTTGACCCTTACTAAGATAAATCCAATATCAGGGAATAAAAAATAAATAAATGTTATTTTAGATAGAACTTGGTGAACTACTGACAGGACTTTTCAGGACTACTGATCTGTTGATTTTTTTTTTAAACCTCAAACGGCAGAAACAAGAAGATAATAATCAGCCATTTGAATATCATCTACGTGAAGGGATATGTGAATATTGATATGTGAAGGGAATGTGACTGAGTGAAAGGGCTGAATTGTGATGGACAGGTGATTGGATCAGAGCTTCTCCAAAACAGCAGGTCCTGTGGGGGTGTTTCTGGTTTTCAGTGGTGAGTACTGAACACAAGTAGTTCAAGGAAGAACAACCAGTGGACCTGCGACAAGGTCATGGCATCCAAAGGCTCACTGATGCATGTGGGGAGAGAAGGCTAGCCAGTTTGTTCTGATCCCACAGAAGAGATACTGTAGAACACATGGCTGAAAAAAGTTCATTCTGGCTATGATATAAAGGTGTCAGAACACGAAGTGCCTCACAGCTTGATGTGTATAGAGCTACACACTTACAGACCGGTACATGCTGATCCTGTCCATCACCGAAAGCACTTACAGCAGGCATCAGAACCGGACCGTGGAGCGATGGAAGAAGGTGACTTGGTCTGATGCATCACATTTTCTATTACATCGTGTTGATGGCTGGCGATGTGTGTGCCGCTTACCCAGAGAAGAGATTGCACCAAGATGCACTATGAGACGAGGGAAAGCTAGCCTCTGGACAGTGGTGTTCCCTAATGTCAGTGGTCTCAATGCTGACTGCCCCCCCGTGTTTAGGCCACACCCACTTCTGGTTTTAACTGTGTACAGATATCTAGTGTTTCACACCAATACAGATACAAAATAAAACAAACAGCTGCATTAGTGTATTTGGGGAAGTCGTGGGCTAATGGTTAGAGAGTTTGACTCCTAACCCTAAGGTTGTGGGTTCGAGTCTCGGGTCAGCAATACCACGACTGAGGTGCCCTTGAGCAAGGCACCGAACCCCCCTAACTGCTCCCCGGGCGCCGCAGCATAAATGGCTGCCCACTGCTCCTGGTGTGTGTTCACGGTGTGTGTGCACGGTGTGTGTGTGTTCACTGCTGTGTGTGCACTTTGGACGGGTTAAATGCAGAGAACGAATTCTGAGTATGGGTCACCGTACTTAGCCGTATGTCACCTCACGTCACTTCATATACATTCAGGTTTACTGTCTGTGACTGATTAGCGCCCCCTAGAGCCCGACATCGAGTTTGGTGCTTTTTTAAAATAGCGTAATGCGCAAGAGTATGGTTTCTCACAGAACATTTAAAGAGACATTATCTCTGCTTCATCTGTGTTATTTTCTACTGAAGCAGATAAGCTTGTGGATCGGCCAATTTTATCCACCATCTTATCTCTCTTTCTCACTTGCTTCCCTCCTCTCCCGGGAAGGTTTATATAAATCGCTCGTGTAGTGCAGTGATTCTGCTCTATGTCTACCACACTGTTATTTGTCCTCCAGAATTAGCATTAAATATGTGTATGATGTGAGTGTATACTGTGACTCTATGAAGGTGTGATTATCTAGGCAGCGTATTAATCTGTGTGTGTATGTGTGTGTGTGAGATATAATCATCTTTCATCCTTTCTCTTTTCCTCTCCTTCAGTCTTTGTGTCTTGTCCTCTTGCTGGCATGGAGCATTGGCATTCCCGTTAGACCCTGACCACACACACACATACACACATTGTATTTCTCTCTCCTTACGTTGCTCTTTCACTAATCGCTTGAATTTTATTTTATTGGCATTTTATTAGCACTTTCAAGGATACAAATATATTGGATGGACATACTCACAAACACACACACACACAAACTGCAGGATCAATTACCACTTTAGATAATCATGCTTATACACATTAGCTCACAAATAAAAAGCTAGTGGTCAACCTGAGGAGGACTAAGTCAGCTATGACCCCTGTTTCGAGACCCAGGGATAGAAACAGGGGTCATAGCTGACTTTGCCAACAGACTAAACAAACTCATCCGTAAGGTCGGTGATGTTGTGGGAGTGGAGCTGAACTCTCTGACTGTAGTGTCAGAAAGAAGGATGTTGTCTAAGCTACTGGCTGCTGTCTCAGCCGCTCCATGATGTCCTGGATGCATACAGGTGTACGTTCAGTCGTAGACTCATCCAACCAAGGTGCTCTGCAGAGCGTCACAGGAAATCCTTCCTACCTGTGTGCATCGGACTTTGTAATTCCTCTGTACAACAACATATTTCACTTTCATCTATATTTTCCAGCTTTATTTATAATTTGTTTGTATATATTTCTTGTGTATATAAGTCTCTATTTTTGTATTATTATTTTGGTGACTTAGAGCTACAGTAATGAACCCAATTTCCCCCATGGGATTAATAAAGTATTCTGATATACATATATACATACATACATATATATATATATATATATATATATATATATATATATATATATATATATATATATATATATATATATATATATATATATATATATATACGAATTTTGCTTGTCTAGTAGTGCTCTCTAACATGCTAATATATATGTATGTATATATATATATATATACATACATATATATTAGCATGTTAGAGAGCACTACTAGACAAGCAAAATTCTCTTCCTTTGCCGTTCATTCATCACCGTGGCAACCGTTTTCGAGTGTGCAAGGAGAATGTAGAGCTCTTGAATTTGCCTGAATGTGTGTGTGTGTGTGTGTGTGTGTGTGTGTGTGGTAAACATTAGGCATACAGCCAAGCTAGTTTACTGTCAATGGTAATGTAAAACACGCCAGAAGCTTACAACAGCTCACTTTGTTATAGCTCCCTATAAGGCCTTAGTCCCCTGTAAAGACTGAGGGTTGTGTCTTCTATATAACTCCAGTGCCCTACAAAGGCTTTGCCCCTTAACACTTGTTTCCTTTACAAGATATAAAAGTTGTGTGTCCTATAAATACGTTGTCCCCTGCTTAGGTTTGTGCCTCTTTTAGTGTAAGTGTCAAGAGCTTCACAAGGGCTGTGAATTCTATAGTGTTCATGTGGCCTAGAATAGTTTTGTCATCAATAAGGCTCTCGGACCTTGTGCTTAAGGGCTGGGTTCCCTATACTGTTCATAAATAAAGGTACGACAGTGTACTTTTCCTGCTTTCTGTCATGGTATCATCAATAGCCTTTGTGATACCTTTAATCGTAATTGAAGAACATTTTTAGGACCTGTAATTTGTAGCTCCTTATCTGAAATTATATACAGAACAACACAAAACCCTTGATGGTACAGCCTCAGTGCCAAGAAAAACACTTCTGGTACTTTTATTTCTGACAGTGTCCCCTTTCAGACTTTAAGACTAAGCTGTGTCCTCAATAAATGTCAAGAGCTTTATAAGGCTTGTGTTCCTTTTCTGGTGCCCTGCAAGAACAGTGTGTACAATAAAGGTGGTGCCTACAGTACATACTATGTGGGTTGAGTGCCCACTCATGATAGTTCTTTCCTCTATAAGGATCCTGTTCTCCTTATAAGTGGCTAAAATGGCCTAAAAAAATCTGCATCTTTTTTATACGTCAAGTGCCTTAATAGTTTTGACCACTATATGAATCTTTTAGATAAGGGACACATGTCCTATAAGACCGATTTCCACTACCTTAGTTGTCCTCTGTAAATGTTAAATCAAGCACAATGTGCAAATTAGTTCCCTTGCCTTTATCACATTTTCTCTTTACCCATGCAACAAGGGTTACACATCAGAAAAAGGGAGACATTATTTTAACTACAAAATCTCTCTCTCTCGCTCTCTCTCTCTCTCTCTCTCTCTCTCTCTCTCTCTCTCTCTCTCTCCCTCTCTCTCTCTCTGTCTCTCTGTCTGATTCGCCTCCATTAGCCATTAGTGTCTCAAATGATGCTTTCTGCCGCTCTCGTTCGGCTGAATCACTGTGAATCATAGCCTTTTACTTCACTTCTCGTTAGGCCCCTATTTTCCCCTTTCTCTCTCGCACGCTCCTTCCTTCTCTCCCTCCCTTCTCCAAGCTCCTTTAATGAGGAGACTCTGATGCTGAACACTGACTTCCCTACAATGAAAGGGTGAGTGTCTCGCTCACTCAGGCCCTCCATCCATCACTCTGTCCCTGCCTTAAGAGGTGTGCAAACACACACACACACACACACACACACACACACACACACACACACACACACACACACACACACACACACACACACACACTACACTCTGCACTCCCATAATTCTTATGCTTTTGAGGAAAACTGGGTTGTAGTTTAGTGAGATTTTCTTTTCACATATATGAATTTTGCACATTATAATTTTAGGATTTGTTGAATCAGTTAAATCAACATTGCTCTTAATCTCATATCTTGGCACACCTACGGTAAATAATTATACAAAAATCTTGAGATGTTTATGTTTTTTTTAAACACTTCGGTTGTTACACGTCAATCAACCAGCATGAGTGGGATTTGTTTGGTATAACAGGCAGGAAATGACTGCTTGTGACCACATATGATAGATTTTAACATATGGACATATCGGAGAACATACTGTATGCAGTAATCTATATTTATATGACATCCAACCCCATGCATAACTGAGCCAAATACATAAGTGTTTTATTTTGTTAATACCAACTTTTCCACATTAGACTTTTTTTTTTTTTTTTAAGTTTGCTATCATTCAATGAAAGAAATATTAGCTGAAAATGAGTTTTCATGATTTTATTTTCTGATTTGAAGCAAATTGAAGCAAGCACCATGATTTGTTTTTCATTCATTCATTCATCTTCTACCGCTTATCCGAACTACCTCGGGCGTCATCGGGCATCAAGGCAGGATACACCCTGGACGGAGTGCCAACCCATCGCAGGGCACACGCACACTCTCATTCACTCATGCAATCACACACTACGGACAATTTTCCAGAGATGCCAATCAACCTACCATGCATGTCTTTGGACCGGGGGAGGAAACCGGAGTACCTGGAGGAAACCCCCGAGGCACAGGGAGAACATGAAAACTCCACACACACACACAAGGTGGAGGCGGGAATCGAACCCCCAACCCTGGAGGTGTGAGGCGAACGTGCTAACCACTTAGCCACCGTGCCCCCCATATTTGTTTTACAATTTTTTAAATATTTACAGATTTTTCAGAGATTTTGGCTAAGATGCGTCACGTCACTTCTTCAAAACACGTAATAAGCTAAAGCGGTTTTCACGGAAAATGCAAAATCGGACCCAAATGCAGGAAACGTCTCCATACGTTTATTGACACAAGACATGATAACCTTAAAAATAACATGAAGTAATGTAATGCAAGGCGTAAACACGCAGAAACAAAATGCTACATGCAACAATAGCGAACAAAGACGGATACAAAAAAGCAGGTATAAATAGAGAAACACGTTAGGAATAACAAGAAACGGGTGGAAAAATACATGATCTCAAACGAGCAAAATGTCTCCCAGCGCCCCCTCTGGTTCCTGACAGAATTTTTGGCCGCAACATTTAAAAACAAAGGAACTAAAACCTCTTTGACTATATACAGTACGTTCACAATAATTGGAACACCTGTACTGTTTTTGTGCAATTATCCAGATACTAAATCACGTGGCAGCTCTAGCTATAGGAAAAAAAAAAAAAAAAACTAAATCATGCAGGTCAAGAGATGCAATTAAAAAACCATCAGCTTAAACAGTACAATGGGGAAAATTAGATCTCAGTGACAGAGTCTTTGACTCTGGTATGGGTGTTGGGGTCAGTCTGAGTATTTAAGAAACTGCTGCTTTCATACAATTTTAACACGGCAACAGAATGATGCGGAAAAACAAAAAACGTTAAGTAACAGTAAGCAGCTGCTCTGTTGGTGGAATCACTGTGTCAGTGATTAAGGTCAGCTGTGAATGATCAGACTGTTTTGAGCTGACAGCCAAGGCTATGGTTACTCAAGTAAACACTCTTTACAGCAACTGTGAACAGAAAGGTGTTCTCGAGGCATCAGGAGAGCTCACCAGGTCCCATTCCTGTTGGCCAGGGACAGGAATATTAGACTATAGCGCTAAAGTGCACAGCCTCACTGAATCTAGTAGATAGTTAAAGATTATTACAAAAGCATGTTCTGGTATTTTTGGTGAACATGTGACATAGGATCAGATGACCAGATTACTCACTCACTCATTTTCTACCGCTTATCCGAACTACCTCGGGTCACGGGGAGCCTGTGTCTATCTCAGGCATCATCGGGCATCAAGGCAGGATACACCCTGGACGGAGTGCCAACCCATCGCAGGGCACACACACACTCTCATTCACACACGCAATCACACACTACGGACAATTTTCCAGAGATGCCAATCAACCAACCATGCATGTCTTTGGACCGGGGGAGGAAACCGGAGTACCCGGAGGAAAACCCCGAGGCACGGGGAGAACATGCAAACTCCACACACACAAGGCAGAGGCGGGAATCGAACCCCCAACCCTGTAGGTGTGAGGCGAACGTGCTAACCACTAAGCCACCGTGCCCCCATGATCAGATTAGATATTTATTAATTAACTGTATCTTTAATAGTATCTTTATTAATCCCCTATTGGGCAAATTAGAAACAAGAAACTGTCTGAATGAGAAAATGTCAAGTCAAGTGTGTGTATGCTATTGACATCTTGAAAGGAACTTTAGTTCCTTTGGTAGTGTGTGTGTGTGTGTGTGTGTGTGTGTTTGGTGTGTACAGTATATTTGTATATGGTGTGTGTGGGTATGAGAGGTGTACTTCTTCTCTATCCTCCTCCTCGTACTCCTAGCCTCACTATTTTTCACACCTGAAGTATCTTCTCCTGCTGAGAAAGCCTTTGTAACGAAACAACTAAAAGAATAGGCAAGAAACAAGTTGTATTGATTAGCGCATAGACAGGAATAAAATTAAGGTTCTATTGATCTCAGTGTGTGTAATGCAAAGGAGAATAATCATTGTTTCAGAATTCTGCCTTGACTTCTGTACAATGTGTGTGTGTGCGTGTGTGTGTGTGTGCGTGTGCGTGTGTGCGTGTGTGTGTGTGCATGTGCGTGTGTGTGTGTGTGTGCGTGTGTGTGTGTGTGCGTGTGTGTGTGTGTGTGTGCGTGTGTGTGCGTGTATGAAAGAGAGAGAGAGTGTGTGTCTTGTTATTTGTCCAGAGACCAAGCTATCTTGCGAGATAGATAGATAGATAGATAGATAGATAGATAGATAGATAGATAGATAGATAGATAGATAGATAGATAGATAGACAGATAGATGTATAAAGTATATTTGTCTCTTCTATCTATCTTAGCCTTTTCTTCTATCATTCTTCTTTGTCTCTTACGCTGTCTCCCTCACTTTGTTTCTCTATCTGTCTTTTCATCTCACTTTCTTTCTCTGTCTTCTTCTGTCTCTATCTGTCTGTCTCTCTCTCCCTTGTGTCTGCTGCCACCATCATTCATTTCACTTCAGCTGTATCGGTGTAACCACACACACAGCATTCACACAAACCACATACACACACCTTCCTTCTCATCTCCTGAATGTCAGTGTGTCCTCTCCTCCCTTTCTGTAATAGGCTTGTCTCCATCGCTAAAGCTATGCTTTTGCGGTAATGTCTCAGTGCATGTGCACACACACACACACACACACACACACACACATACACAAAGAAAATGTTTTGATAAAGGTGAGGGGAGGAGCGCGAGGGATTAAAGGTGGTTGTCCTCGATAAGGCTGCTGCCTAACTCACACACTACCTTCTTCCCAGCGGATAATGAGGCCAACGATCAGGGTGTGTGTGTCTGTGAGAGCATATGTGTGTGTGTGTGTGTGTGTGTGTGTGTGTGTGGGCCTGACCATGAATAATGAAATGTCTTGGCGAGCCTTTGATTACCTACGAAAGAACAAAAGAGAGAGGAATCAAAGAGACACATATGTGTGTGTGTGTGTGAGAGAGAGAGAGAGAGAGAGAGAGAGAGAGAGAGAGAGAGAGAGAGAGAGAGAGAGAGAGAGATGGGTGCATAAACATAGGTAGAGAGACATAAAGAAGGGAGACCAACAGACAGGTGAGCAGAAAGACAGTTGGGGGTCATATAGAAAGACAGACAACTGGGAAGTTGTTAAAAGAGGCAGCATTGAAAGTGCACCTAGTCTGACAGAATTCAGACAGCAGGGTGTCCAGCTGGACAGATGGACAGACAGACAGGCAATGAGTGTGCAGGCAGACAGGCAGATACATTATAAAATGTAGACAGTTTGGTTGGTTGGATGGGCAGACAGGTTGTTATGAGGATGAGTGTGTGAACAGATGGACAGACAGACAAATGGCAGGCAGACAGACAGACTGGTGGGCAGACAGTTAGGTGTGAGGATGTGTTTGTAAACATACAGATAATCAGACAAACAGACAGCAGAGCAGGTCAGAAATCAGACAGCCAGACAGACAGGTGGGCAATTGGGCAGGCAGACAAACAAGCAGGCAAGTGGACCTGCAGGTTGGAATCTACAAGGTGAGAGACAGGTTTCTTTCTGGGTGGGCAGATAGACAAACTGACAAACAAGTGAACAGACATTTGAAGAGGCAAATTGTAATAGGACAGTTGGACAAATGAACAGAAAGAAAAACAAGAGTTCTGGCGGACAGACAAATGCCCATACAGACGTGGGTTGGGGGGAATTTTGATAAAAGAGTTATTAGAATATGACATTGGACATAGACAAGTAGTGTGAGAGAGAGAGAGAGAGAGAGAGAGAGAGAGAGAAGACTGAGACTCCCAGGAACCAGGGCTGCTGTGTTGATATAGATGTGAAGTGATACAGAAGGACACATTGTCCCTGCCACTGTGGAGTAAATATACGAAATGGAAAGCGTGTGCACTATAGTCATTCTTTCTCCTAATACCACTCCATCACTTTCTGCTTTCTCTCTTTGACAGTCTCACTCTGTCTGCCTCTTACCATCTTTGTCTACAGCTCTCTCTCTCTCTCTTTCTCTCTCTCTCTCTGTCCATCCTGTGGAGTGTGTCTAATCTCATATGGATGTTAAGTCCCTTTCCCCTGAGAGCACAAACACGCCGAGTCAGGAGAAATGAAAAGTCAGCGAGGACTTTGCTTTGGCATACACCACTCACCTTCACACAGCGATGAAGCAGGCATACAGCCATCTGTCTGTCTATCTGTCTTTCTCTCTCTGGTGATCTATCCATCTCTCTCACTTACTCTGTCTCCCTCGCTCGCTCTCTGTCTCTGTGTCTGTCTCTGAGTCTCTAACACTCAGTGTACAACACTCCTAACTGGACATATGGTACATTCAAACAGGGTTATGTGTTCACCGTGTTTACTAGAAGTTTCAATATGAACAACCCACTCATGGTATTCAACACTTGGAAAGTCTAAATTTTCAGTTAGCTCTGGGTTCACAGATGGGAGAAAATGAATATTATTTGTAATTGTATTGGAGCTGCTGATTCTTGGTTCATTAATGATGCTTGTGTAATTAACCAACACAAACGTCAATAAGCCTAAGAATTTTTGATGGGATTCTGCCTTTACATCGTTTGCATAAAAGACTAAGCTATGTCGTTCATCACAATCGTTAATGTGTTTGTAGTGGCCTTCCCTACAGTATATACTGGTTGCCTAGCGACAGTTTTCCTATGGTTTTGACCACTTGATAGGATGACACACAATACACTTGACATTTTTCTTACACATTTTCATGTTTCTTAAACACACACGTTTGAAAGTTAATCGTGAAAGCAGAAATAAATCAGGTGTAATGAAGATCTAATGGCTATTCTGGATACTTGGTCAGAGATATTTGTAAAAAAACAAACAAACAAACAAACAAACAAACAAACAAACAAACAAACAAACAAATAAATAAATAAATAAACAAATAAATAAATAAATAAATAAATAAATAAAGTTTAAGGGAGGGTTGGGCTAGTTAAGTGCTGTACTCTTTCTTTGTTCATTTCTCTTCTCAACTACAGGCATTTTTATGCTTCTATGTTCCCAATGGGGCAATCAGTGGCCTCCAGCTGTGCCTGACTATGCTTAGTCCAGTCTTTGATTAATGTGACTCCTTTGTGCTTGATGACCTGGGTATAGCAGACATCATTGGCTACACCAGTCTGACCTGTGGTTAATGTGTTTTCTTTGTGCCTGATGACCTGGGTGCTTAGGTGCAGCAGGCATCACTGGCTACACCTGTCTTACCTGTGGTTAATGTGCTTCCTTTTGTGTCAGCTGACCTGGGTGCTACCTGAAACTATACCTTGTGAGTCTCCCGTGTACGAGACCTGGCTATGCAAATCTGACCTGTGGTCTATTTAGTTTATTTGTACCTGTTGATCTTGATGCTGCAATGATTACTACCCAAGAATTTGTATCTGTTGCTATACCTAGTGCGCGTCCCATGCAGGAGACCTGGCTACACAAAGCTGAACTGTGGTTAATTTAGTTTCTTGGTACTTGCTGTCCATGGTGCTGAAATGATCACTAACCAAGAATCTACTGTATATGTGGTGCTATTCCCTGTGTGGTACCCATGACAGAGACTTGGCTGCACCATTCTGGCTGCCTTTGGTTTATGCCTTTCCTTTGCACCCACTAAGATGATGCAGTATTTATCACTATATAAGTATATTTTCCCTGACAGTGGCTTGGCTACACATGTTTGAAGAATAACTGGCTGGTTGAAGTCCACTTTACCATCACTGTTCTGTTGAAAGACTTCTCCACTTCGTTTTACTTTTTGCCTGGCCGATCCATGCATTCCTGGGGCAAGGACATCTAATTTAGGTACATGGGGTACAAAGTAGTGATACCTTGCCATCCAAAAGAATGCATATACCTTTATCTTGTTGCTGGTTCTGGGTTAGGTCTTGAAGCCTTCTACTTTCGATTTTGCCTTTTGCGATCCCTACCAAGTTAGGATGTTCTGGTCCTGATGCACCATATCACTGATGAATGCTCTCATGGTTACCCTAAAGATTGCATTTCAAATAAGTAGGCAGAACAGGAAAGTTTTTATCCCCAATGTCTCACTTGTCTGTTGCTTTATTCCACTGGGATATTTGGCTTTGTAAAAGTGTATAATCTTAACAAAGTCTCCAGTATCTTGAAGCATAAATTTCTGGTATCAGGGAGTCTGTGTAGCTTGGAGTTACCGAGATTTCATGCCCCTGGACCACCGTTGCTGCAGCTGAAAGAAAACCATGTGAAAGTATAACTAGTGGCAGTATCTGGGGAAATATCCTCTGACAGAAGGTCTAGTGATGCCAGCATGTGTGGACCACTGAAAACCTAGTGTCAGCAGAGATCCTTAGATAATAGTTGTGAGCAGAGAATGTGAGGGATGCAAGGTTTTTAGTGTAGGTGCTGAGGTGCAGGTTTGTGGAATATATATGCTCTATGTGTCTGGCTTTTCATTGCTTTCTAGAAACCGAGTTTCATCATGGGAAATAGTTGAATGTGAAAGTTTGGCTAGTTAAGGACTTTTGCATTGTTTCCCCAGTCTTCTGTCTAACTCCTAGTGTATCGACCTGCAGTCACCTGGGAGCTGTTAGGGCATTCAGTGGCCTTCTAGGCATGTGTGATTCTTCTTGTGATTTATGTTCTTGCATTCATGAGTGCAGCAGTCACAGTGAGTGGTGCGGTACTCATTATGAAGGCCACACCAAGGATTCTCATTTTTATCAAGAGGAGGAGGGCTTTCCCTGTTGATTACTAGTTCCTCCCAAGGTTACTTCCTTAGGGAGTTTTTTCTTTTCTTCTCACCACCGTGGATTGCTCGTTTATGTCTTTAAAGTGTCTTTAAAACAATATATAGTGTATCAGAAATATCATAAAGAAATGCTATATTGCTACAGTTCCTGACCTTGTTCTGATTATACACATCCTCCATTACCATACTCTATCTAAAAATACAATTTTCCATTTTCAAAGATATTCTTATCCATGCAAAATACATGTAAATGATATATTTGTCGATAACGATACCTTAATGGAACCATGAACGCGCACCCACACACACCTGAATAGTACAAATCCACCCCTTCCTCTGGTCTGCGGTAGACGTAGATAATAGTTGGCATGCAGATAAAGAAATGCTGGAATGGTATAGAGAGAGAAGACTGGAGTGTGTATGCTGAGAAGACAGGAATGTGAATGTATGGACGGTGGGTGCAGAGTAATGTGTTCTCACTGGATGTGGTGATGAGTCCATATATCTCTGTTTATCGTGTCGAAGGCCTCCTTCCCTGCAGCTACAAAACCAATTCTCTTGCTGCAGTCATACAGCAGCGCAGTGAAACACACAAACCTACACACACATACACACAGCATTACCTGAGAGGTTGTGGATCTTTCTGAGCTCACTTGAGTGTGGCTTTGTGCTCTTACTCCTCCAAGTTTACAAATGGTTTGAATTTCATTGGGTTTGAAAATGAATAGGCGATGGTTGCTGATGGATGTGTGTGCTCACATTTCCATTTTCCTATTTCATATCACTTTATGAAAACCGTTATTTGTTGCTGTGTGTCACATCTATCCTGATTTCATCCCTGCTTATCCTTTATACTGGCCTGTCCTTCATTTTTTACTCCTCTCTTTCCTTATTATATGATGATCTTTTACTGTCCCCATTCATCCTTATCCTTTCTGATCATTGGTTGCCCAGAATCCGTGTTGTCCCCTATTTTTCCATCAAGTAATAAACCTGATCTTTCTGTCTGACTTCTGATTACGGATTATCTGTTTATCTGTATGAGCTGGGACTTGTCCAGAAAGATGTGTTCAATCTGAATAAACAAAACAAAACAAAACAAAACAAAACAAAACAAAACAAAACAAAACAAACAAACAAACAAACAAACAAACAAACAAATAAATAAATAAATAGTGAACCCAATAATTGGCTTGAATCTGAGATTGAGGATGCCTGTGCAGATAGTGTTTATTTACATTCATTATCAGAGAAATATCCAGACAAGACGGGGTCACAACCAGAGAAAAATAAACATACGAGATGGATGGGAGAATTAAATTCTTTGTAGGGCTTATAAAGGAAACCAGTAGGGTTTAAAACACAGAGTGCTGAGGCTAACAAGATACAGGCCATGATAGCTGTATAGCAGGATCAGGAAACAATGAGTTTAAACGCAATGCACTTAAATGTTCACTAGTTTGTACGTAATACATATTACCATAGGTTACTATTGATTTATATATATATATATATATATATATATATATATATATAATATTCATTCATTCATTTTCTACCGCTTATCCGATCTACCTCGGTTCACGGGGAGCCTGTGCCTATCTCAGGCATCATCGGGCATCAAGGCAGGATACACCCTGGACGGAGTGCCAACCCATCACAGGGCACACACACACACTCTCATTCACTCACACACTTACACACTACAGACAATTTTCCAGAGATGCCAATCAACCTACCATGCATGTCTTTGGACCGGGGGAGGAAACCGGAGTATCCGGAGGAAACCCCCGAGGCACGGGGAGAACATGCAGACTCCACATACACAAGGTGGAGGCAGGAATCGAACCCCCAACCCTGGAGGTGTGAGGCCACCATGCCCCTATACTGTATATATATATATATGTGTGTGTGTGTGTGAGTTCAGGTCTCACACCCACCAAGCTGTCACTGCTGGGCCCCTGAGCGAGACCCTTAACCCTCAATTGCTCAGTTGTATAAATGAAATAAAATGTAAGTCGCTCTGAATAAGGGCACCTGCCAAATGATCTAAGTGTAATATCATCTGTTCCTTAGTGATTAGTGATTAGCTTGACTTGTGACCAAGTGTTTTTTTTTTTTTAATCAGTTTTAAATTTTAAACCGAAGCAGCATAGAGCATTTTATTTAGCTCTGTTTATCTCAGTTGCTCACAATAAACTAATTAAATTTGATGCCATTTAAACATTTTTAATACAGACTCACTGTAAGCAACATATCCACCTAACACTGTTCAGTACTCACAGAAGTGAAGTGACTTAAGTTCTCACACTTAAGAGTTTCTCTGCAGATAAGCTACTCTTGCATTCTCTATTAAAGACACTATATAAACACTATAAGATAAGTTTTTTAGGTTTTTTGTTTTAGATGAAAATGCCGTAGTTCCCATTCTTGATATTTTCACAAGCAGTCTGCTTTGCTTTGATTGCTGTCATTATGAAATATGTCTAGCTCTCTGGCATTTCATGCCATCTGTCCATTAGTGTGACAATGACACATAACATGATGCAATATTATTATATTTACGAATATCAGAATGAGTAAAAATGCATGGTATCGAATCGGCACAGGATTAATCTGTACTGGTTACTATTACCTTTTGAGTTGTGTGTGTGTTTTGATACAGAAAATGGTTATAACACATCTGCACTGTTCACACAGGTGCTATACACTCCAATGAGTTTTTTGCTCATTGATTATTATGTTGGCTTTGTAGAAGCTAACATTCTGTTTTCCTATTTAAGCTTAGACAAAAATATATAAAATGTAATGGTCTAGGTCTTTCGAGCCACATGCACCAAATTTGGATATGTTATAGACCCTGGTCTGAAGTTTGTTGCTATTACTTTTATAAGCGATCCGAGTACCGGTACTTACGGTACCAAAGGAGAGATCTCAAAGTGGCCTTTTTTCCCATAGACTCCCGTTATTAACTTTGGAGGTTTATAACTCGGCAAGCTTTCGAACTATCTACACCAAACTCGGCCAGCTCCTTTACGGTGATACTCTGAACAAACTTT
>NC_083463.1:5605312-5672812 GCF_030014155.1 Tachysurus vachellii
CAGTACATTTAAAATAAAGAGCAATTATTTGAAAAATGTACATGTGACTCTGTTTTTAATGAACTTAAAGCCTTCTCGGTTTATCTTTTGTCAGCTTATATTTTCAAGCAACAAGAATTAATAGGAGACAAACCATTATTAATATGAGAAGAGGGAAAAAAAGATGGATGGGCATTCGAGTTAAAATCAGAGAGTTTAAAATGGCTGCACAACTGCAAATCATTTTCAACAATTAATCCATTTTTTTTATTTACAGACATGATAGTTGTAAAGGATAGTTGTGAGGTACAGATGTGTGGGACAGCTGTGAGAGACAGTTGTGATGAACAGTTGTAAAGGATAGTGTGGGAGAGATGGGTTGGATCGTTGTGAGGGACAGTTCTGTTGACAGATAGGGTGGAAATTTGTGAGGGACAGTTGTGCGAGACAGTTTTGAGAGACAGATGGGTTGGACAGATTGGTGGGTCAGATGTGAAGGACAGCTGTGCGGTACACTTGTGCAGGACTGTTGTGAGGAAACAGAAAGACAGAGAGACAGTTGTGAGGGACAGTTCTGTTGACAGATAGGGTGGAAATTTCTGAGGGACGGTTGTGCGAGACAGTTTTGAGAGACAGATGGGTTGGACAGATTGGTGGGTCAGATGTGAAGGACAGCTGTGCGGTACACTTGTGCAGGACTGTTGTGAGGAAACAAAGACAGAGAGACAGTTGTGACGGACAGTTCTGTTGACAGATAGGGTGGAAATTTCTGAGGGAAGGTTGTGCGAGACAGTTTTGAGAGACAGATGAGTTGGACAGATTGGTGGGTCAGATGTGAAGGACAGCTGTGCGGTGCACTTGTGCAGGACTGTTGTGAGGAAACAAAGACAGAGAGACAGTTGTGAGAGACAGTTCTGTGGGACAGTTCTGTGAAGGACAGTTGTGAGGAACCGTTGTGCTGGTACTGTAACTCGTATTGCATTATCAAAGCTCTGATAAAATAATGATGATAAATTGATTTTAAATTATGTGGAGCTCCTACAAAAAAGTGTAAAGGTTGCCAAGCCTGTAAACATTCTTTGTCCCAATTTGCAAAGCAGTGATGTACAAAATTTTGCAATTGATCCATAATTGAGAAGGAATTATTTTGTATTATAAAGCAAAACCGAAAAAGAATCAGTCCTGTGTGTAAGCTCTGTTATTCAGGCAATGTGATGTACTTCTGAACAGAATGAGTTCTTTATGAATAGTAGAAGAAAATACAGAGGGATTGAGTTTCATTTGACAAAACAATGGCAAAAGAAATGACAATAGCAAGCAGGTGTTGTGAAAGAGAATGGTGATTTGTAAATCGTGTCACGTTCATTATGGAAGCTTACAAAAGTCTTATTTGCGGAATATATGGCTGGAGGATTCAGTAATTTTGTTTGTTCTTTTGTTTGCTCATAGATAAGCTGTTTGCTTTGAATTATTGAGTCTGGTTGTTTTAGTGTGTAACTCAAACACTGTTCATTCTTTCCTTCTTTTATCCTCTCCTTATACAAATAGTGTATTTTTATTTTTCGTTTTTAATTCACATCACAAAAATGGAGGAAATGATCATTAAAAAAAATATTAATAAAAAACAGGTGCATCATTAAATTTTGAACCAGGTGTTTCTCTGTGAAATCAATTGATATCTATTAATAATTAGGGAACATAACGTCATTTTAATTCACCTCTCCTTCACAGCATGTTGTGAATGAGCCGTTTAAAAAAAAAAAAGGAGGGGAGAAAATAAATAAGAATTGATTTTCTTTTGCAGCCTGTGGTGATGCAGCAGCTGAAATTAGAGCTGTCTATGAGATGGACAGAACAGAGCTGTGAGGTTAAATCAATTAATTTATTGATTTAGATTAATAGATGCAATCTCACTGAGTATGTGTGCATGTGAGATAGATAGGAGAGAGAGAGAGAGAGAGAGAGAGAGAGAGAGAGAGAGAGAGAGAGAGTATCTTCTGTCTCGCTCTATGAATGCTACGCTAGAGCACAAAATAAGGAAGACATAAATATGAATGAGTTTATACCGCTTCAGCCTGAGAGCATAATGTGCTTCATTGTGTAGTTGAGTGGAGCAATACACTTTCCAGGAAAAGAAAATATTTACATAGTCTTTTTTTCCCACCAAAACTCTCACCAAAAAAATAGAAAAACAAGAAGAACAACAAGAAATAACAACAACAACAACAGAAAAATTAACTAACTGAACAAGGATCAAAATATTTAACTAGATAAATAAATAAATAAATAAATAAATAAATAAATAAATAAATAAAAACTGTGAGTCATATTGTTTACTGTGTGTCATGGTGTCCATTGATGGACCTACGGCACATTCAGGGTGAAGTTCTACTTCATGTCAAGTGTTCTCCTAGGTTTGCTACACATCCACAGTGACACTGACCAGGGTAAGCACTTATTTAATTAATTAGTCATAAGAACACACACACACACACACACACACACACACACACAAATTGGGTTATTGGGGTATTTGGGTTGGTCTTGAATGCTATACTTTGCAAGTGGGCTTGGCCTCAATAGGAAAACATTAGACACTGTCTAAGGTTCTGAATCTGAATAGGGTTCTTAAATTTTAGACATTTTGAATATTCTAAAACTTCTAGCACTGTTTAAGGAAATTAGACACTGCTTAAAGTTCTTAAATATGAAACATGTTTCATTGTTCTGAACATTAGACAGTGTCTAAGATACAGAGAATGTATACACTGCCAAGCAGTCTTAAATATTAGACACTGTCTAAGGTACTGAAATGTCATTTACTGTCCAAGGTACTGAAACATCAGACACTCTCCAAGGTTCTGAAACTGTAAACTCTAATGTTGAACCCCATAGATACTATCCAGGGTGCTGAACATTATATTTGTTTTGTTGATCTTGTCCAAGCGGCATCTTAGAATTATAGCTATAGATCTCGGCATCAAGAAGAAAACAAATATTTAGATGATATTATCTTGATTTTAAAACATAAGCAGGCTGGATAGATGTTCAGTAATTTGTTTAGGTTTTGAATAAACACTCATGTAATCAGTATGAATAATGTAAGTGAGTGCTAAATAAATAATTTTATCTAAATAACTTGCAAGGCTTTTATTTTTGTCCGCTATCCAGGGATGCTAATATGTCCTGAAAATAAGCCAAGTGTCTTATACTTAGCAGTTTTCTGCTTTTCTTTGTCATGTTCAGTGCTCTGTGTTATACACACACAAACATCCACACACAAGCACATATTCTGGCCTTTCCTCCTGCTGATCCTTAGACCGCAACACAACATCTTCGTTAATTGAAGCATCGTTAATGAGGAGTGGAATCAGAACCCCAAAGGCCTAATTAACACTGTTGGTTCCCCAATTAATCCATTAAGTTGTTTTGGCACCGCTGAGAGACCTGGAGCTGTGTATGTGTTTGTGTGTTTGTGTGTACGTCTATGTGTGTGTATGTATGTGTGTGTGTTTGTGTGTGTGTTTTGGGGGTTTCAGGATCAGGTTACAGCAAGTTACGGCATGTGATTGTCAGATTGCATATGTACTGCTGTTTCCTTTTTTAATTTTTTTTTTTGTATGTGTACATAGGCTTTGTGCATGTGTGTGTCTGTGTGTGAGTGTGTCTGTGTGTAAGTGTGTCTGTGTGTGAGTGTGTCTGTGGGTCATAAACTCACAGTCAGGTCTCTTGTTGCAACCCAATAAAGAGGTGTGAAAAATGCAACGTTTAATTTAAGCTGATGTAATGATGACTGAAAATGAGACAATTACAGACGAACAAAACTAAATATAATGATGAAACAATAATTAATAGGTTTTATGCATATTAAATTAGAAGCATGTGCTCTAGCCTAATCCATAACACACAGTTTTAATGAGAATAAACATAGGAATTAGAGCTTATCAGAAGAAATATGAGGCCATTACAGAAGGATAAGAGAAATTAAAACATACAAACAATAATGTAATAATATAATAATCAGCCATGTAATAATGACTGTATTTACCCTGCAATATTGCATAATGAGATATAAATATGACATCACTTTTCCCATCATTTCTGCTTCAGCCATTGTATTAAATGTGTATATTAGTTTTGTGATATTGAGGAACCATTGTACCATAAAAAACCCAGTTTATTCCCACTGAGGATTCTCCAATGATTACAACCATTTCCTACCAAACACACCACTCTTTATCATCATCAAACATCAATATTTCCCATCAAACACCAGCATTTACTACCAGACACACACATACACACACACATACACACACATTATCATCAATCACAAGCATTCACACATAAAACAATGTTAGGTATAAAACACAGACATCTATCACATAGCAAAATTTACAGTCTAACAGCTCCATTCTCTATCAAACACCAGCATTTGCTATCAGACAAACCACAATTTGCCATCAAGCACTAACATATGATTCCAGGATAAAGCATACTGTACATCTCACATCAATATTTACCTCAAACACCAACATTTACCTTCAGGTACACACACACACACACACACAGACACACACACCAAAATTTGCCATCAAACATGAATTTTCTTCAATAAACACCAAAATCCCTATTTTTCTATTCACTATTTAAGATCGGTCTTCTCTTTCCACTAACCCCGGTGCCGTTTCACCACTTCTTTTAAAAAAAGCCTTTATTATCACCACATACACGTTACAGTACAGTGAAATACTTTTCTTCACATATCCCACCTGGAGGTTGGGGTCAGAGTGCAGGGCAGCTATGATACAGCGCCCCTGGAGCAGGGAGGGTTGAGCGCCTTGCTCAAGAGCCCAGCAGTGGCAGCTTGGCTGTGCGGGGCCTTGAACCCTGATCCTCCAATCAACAACCCAGAGCCTTAACCACTTGAGCCACCACTTCCCAGCCACCACTGCCCCCATAACAACAAAACAATAATCATTTACCTTTATTTACCATAAATGAACACATTTTCTATGTTTAAAGAAACTAACACACCAAATGGTGAGAGAGGAGAGCGTTCTAGAAAACACTCAACAACTTTCAATGCTGTTGATTATAACTCCTGATGCCTAGGACTCTGGGATTTGTGTTATTGGCAGATATGTTTATGCAAATTCCCCCAATTATGTTACAGTGTATTTACGCCTTGGAAGCTATTCTTTGGAGATGTTTCTATTGTTGATCGTTGGAAGAAATTGTGTTTTGGATACTCTTTGGCCACGAACACACCCCTGCATTAATCCTAACTAATTAGACCTCAGTTGGCCATTACATCCTGAACTGAAGATACCTTGTTCCTGATGTCCTGCAGCAATTAAGCTGAAACAAGAGGGTCATGTGCTAAAGGAAAAAAAAAAAAAACAGAATGATGTTACAGTTGCATCAGATTCTTGTGGTTACCGCTTGTTCTCACAAGTGCTTTGGGATGATTTACAGTCAGGCTCATGCTGGGCATGCAAACCCCTTTGAGTTAATTGCATCTCTGCATTAAAAAAAATGCTTCATTTCATCTTATGCAAATTAAATTCTTACACTCTTACATATTACAGAAAAGCACCATGCATCATGTCCGACCTTTAACCTGACTATGAGTGTAACCTTAGAAACAACACAGGAAAGAGAAGTTGACTCATTGCTTTAGCTTGCTGGGTCAAGATAAGGATGTTTTACACCCAGAACGGAAAGAAAACACACAGATACACACACACACTAAGATACGCAGACACCCAGAGGTCAAAGTGATGCTATATAATGTGGGCTGGAGAAAAACAAATGAAGAAATGCAGAGACTTTTTTATTTTTATTTTTTTTTTTTTTTTTTTAGAAAACTAAGCACATGAAAATATCTATGTATGTCTAGCTTTATCTATATCTATATCTGTATCCCTAAACAGATAAGTCTAGCATTTACCAACACACTTTACTGTGGCACATATCACAAGTGCACACACAAACACACAGACACAAATCAAATGTTACCATCAAATATACACATTCTACATCAAAGTCTACAATACCTTCTACACTTCAGTATCTTGCACCAAATATTTAACACGCACCAACATTCACCATAACCAACAACATTTACATTAACACATTAGCATTTACTATTTCATGAGCATTCACACACTACACACTAAATTCCAGGATAAAACACACATCACACATCAATACGTGCCTCAAACACCATTCTGTATCTAACAGCAGCACTGACCATCACACACACACACCTCCAAACACTAAAATACAAACAGCAACACTGATCATCACACTCTCTCTCTCTCTCTCACACACACACACACACACACACACACACACAAACTACATTTACCACTAAACACTAAAATAAAAACAGCAACACTGATCATCACACTCTCTCTCTCTCTCTCTCTCTCTCTCTCTCACACACACACACACACAAACGCACACAAACTACATTCATCACTAAACACTAAAATACAAACAGCAACACTGATCATCACACTCTCTCTCTCACACACACACACACACACACACAAACAAACACACACAAACTACATTTATCACTAAACACTAAAATACAAACAGCAACACTGATCATCACACTCTCTCTCTCTCTCTCTCTCTCTCTCTCTCTCACACACACACACACACACACAAACGCACACAAACTGCATTTACCACTAAACACTAAAATACAAACAGCAACACTGATCATCACACACACACACACACACACACACACACAAAATCATGCAAATAAAGGTCAAGAGCTTCAGTTCATATTTCTAACAAATATCACAATGAGGTAAAAACCCTGTAAACTCAGTGACTTTGTCCATGCCACACAGACAGCCTTGAGTATTTCAGAAACTGCTGATCTCCTGGGGTTTTTCCCCCCAGACCAATCTCTAGAGTTTGGACAGAATGGTAAGAAAAACAAACAGCCTGTGGCGGATCTGCCTTGTTGATCAGAGAGGTCAGAGGAGAACGGACAGACTACTTCGAGCTGACAGCAAGGGTACACTGACCCAAATAATCACTCTTTACAACTGTCATGTGCTGAAAAGCATCTGGCACAAAACTCCAAAGCCTTATGCAGATTTACATATTCGATTTCCCTCCAAGGCATCATATTGTTTATTTACGTACATATTACTATTATTTTGTTGTATTGTATCCTCTAATTCACTACGCATTAACCAGTATGTGAACTGCGCCTCCTATAAGTATAAGCATCCGGAAGATTAAAGTCAGGCTTCTATTTCAGAAAACATCGAAGCGCCAAATGATCATCTCATTTCTTTCGTCAGATTTAAATTGCACATGCACAGATAATGAGTCGTGCTAAGCCGTAATAACATCGTAAATAGTTTAATACCCCACGGCCCAAATTTCGTCTCCTCTCTCCTAATTCTTCAGCACTTTAATTAGTTTTGGAATTTGTTGCTGTCAGTCAGTCAGATACTCGTGACACTGATTTGCATATGTTCATGCATTGTATATCTGTTTGATTCCTGGAGGAATTCTTGATACATGATGTGACCTCAGGTTCCTCGGGCTCTTCAGAAGAAAAAAGAGATGCACAATGAATATCAGCATTTCCTGCAGTGTTTTTTTTTTTTAGAACTATAGGCCTCCGCATCAATCAGGAGAATAAAAGAAGAATACGAAAAGGAAATTAAGATATTTTTTGTTTTGTTTATATAATAGCAGTCATGATCTATTAGACCTTTCTGTGATGAATATAACAACAGCAACATCAGCATGCTTCTGCACTGAACACACACACACACACACACACACACACACGCATACACACGCTATGTTTTTTAAGAATTCAAACCTTCACAAATCCAGCTGTGAAAATATTCACTGCCGTACATTTCAACCTGAATCGAATGAATCTGATACATACTGACTTTTGAAAATGAGTCAAAATATTCTTACATTGTGCTAACTAGAATTTTAACATCTAAATTGTATATTTAATAAAAAGATACATTGCTTTTCTGTAGGTCTGTCATATTCTGTAGCTAGTTTAGTCTTTATTTTTATTACTACTAGTTATTCAGTAATTGCTTAAAAAACATCCAGTATTTTAAGATCAGCAATTTTAAATCTGCAAAGAAATAATTTCATCTGCTTTATTGTATATGTGACAGATAAAATCTTCTATTCTAAAATAATAACTAAAAAAGGAAAGCATATAACGTTAACTGGTGATGCACCAGAGTTCAAATAAAGTGAGTCTGAAACCAGACCAGCACTGCAGGAGCACCAGGAACAATCACTCAGATTCAGACCGCAAGTGTGTCCAGAGTGTAAAGCACCTTATTCTCTCAGGCATGACCTTGTTCATATTCCTGCTTTTGATATCACCAGGTCTACAGTAGTCCATGCCTCGCCTGACTCTTGCCTCACCTAACCCTTGCCAGAGACGTGATTTTGTCTTTGCCTCATTTACCTTAACAATAAAGATCATTGTGTGCCTAATTTTTGTCCTCTTGACATGTAAAAGAAAAACCATACAGTACATGATTGCACCTCCAATTCCTCTGAGACACATGGAGCCAACCGGAGTTGTTTTTCAGTTTATGCTGTTTCACAGTAGCATGCTTGGAAAAAAGTTCTATCCTTTTTCACATATACATGCTCACAGTCAGAGACAATTGTTTAGTCTTACTGTGATCGACAGCCAGCTGGATATATATGGATTCTAACTTGTGATCTCCTGACCAGAATACTTTCTCTCAAGACACAGTCTCAATTCATTTCTTTTAGCATGACTAGCTCAAAACTATATGACATTTTCTTTATGTAAACCGATACACATAGTAGGTTCAGAGACAGTTTGTAAATATCAATTAGAGCACTACTGTCTCTCTACAGTACTGCTAAAAGTCAGGAAGAAATAAAGCAATCGAATACGACCAGCCACGAATATGCCACCCTTCAGGATGTCAATGCTAATCCTGTACAAGTCTGTGAGTGATGCACAGTAATGTTCAGCTGCCAATAGCAATAGAATTGTGGTTGCTTTCAATCCAGGGATTTTTTTTTTCCACTTTCAAGGACAGGACAGAGAAGTTGGAGATGCTTTTCTCTAAGAGAATGGGTTTAGAATTAATCCCTCAATTACCTGGAGAGACAGAAAAGCATGCTTGTGCTAATTTATTTAACATTTTCTTTTATTCTTGCCGGTTCTGGTTAGTTTGTGCTTGCATCTGTGTGTGTGGTAAGATTGTGAGTCAATTTTATTCATAAGCAATATTTCATTTAGCTCATGAAACTTTTTTTTTTTTTATCTTTTCTATTCATTTCACTTGCCATTTTGTTTCCCTTTTCTCTTGGCCCCCCTTAGTGTTTGACTGACAGTGACATTTGGTGGATGTGTCATCCACTGTGTCAGCATGATTTTCACCTCTCTCTCTCTCTCTCTCTCTCTCTCTCTCTTTCTCTCTTTCTCTCTATCTTCAAACCCTCCTCACATGTTCAATCCGCTTCCATTAGCCGTCTATCTTTCTGCCCTTTGCAGTTGGAGCTGTTTGAGTCTAGCTGAGCCAGTCAGGTCAGGTCGTGTTCTGATAAAATGTGTAAGTAAGGACTTTTTCACCCGATACTGCAAACACGCAACAACCTTCAACTAGAGTCTTAAAGTTCACTAGTTTTCTGGCTGGTGCTGTGCTTTTGCTGCACAGGAAGTGGACCTGAAATACCTCAGCTGAACGATAATTCTCCCAGGAAGACACTGACCCAGGATTTGCTCTTCTGCAGCCTTTATTATAAATATATTCTGTGCATCATGTAGAGACTGTCTTTATTAGTAAAAAGTGGGAAGAAAAGGAAGAATAATCGTGCCACAGGGGAAGAGAAATGTAAAGCCAGAGAGACCTTAGGAAGGATATGAAAATGTTTATACCTTTTAAAATAAATGCCTGCACTGTGATACAATTTATTCATTTAAAAAAAATAATAGCATGAACTATACCTTAGTGATACCGAGTTCTCAAATCTGGTTGTTTAGAAGATGATGAATGTTGATGTATTTTAGAGTTTATGTTTTTAGAGTATATATGATATAGGTATATTCCTGCTCCTGGCTGGCTCACCAAATTTACCTTGTTGTAGAAATATGCTCAGGAACTCTCCAGAATGCACTATTTTCCCCATATAATTGTATTTGTTTCATGGTTATAAGAGGTCCATAGTACTGAATGCAGCCAGGTGTTTTGTAACCATTTTTTTTTTTATTACACTCAGTGCAGATAGCATCCATTTTATGGTCCTTATGGTTCATGCAGTTGGAACACCCACTCACTACAGTACTCACAATCGTGGCCATCAGTGCACTAGTTTGGTATAAAAAGTACTTAAAAAAAATTCTACTAATAGGTATACTGTCCACTGCTTCTTCTGGGAAGGTTGTTCCTTCCTATTTTATTAAAAAATACATGTGCATTTATTTTCTAAACTAACATCCTTGGTTATTCAAGCAATTCATTGTCTTTGAGATTAGTGAAATGTTCATTTCTTTTCGTTTCCATATATGTTTGCTTTTCTCTTAGGAATTAAGTCAGCTATCTGTTCTTAAAAAAGGATGATAGAGCAAAACAAGTGAAGTAGAACACATTTCCATTTTAGAAACATGAACTCATTGTAGGGTAAAACAAACAGGTTCAGTTGGATTGATATTTCTGTTCTGCAAACATTTACTTCTCCTCTCTAAACAGAAAGAAGAAAACATTGGAGAAAGAGAATGCCTGTGAATAGCTCTGAGGCGATCTCGCTATGCAGACCAGGGCAAGCGTGAAATACTCATGAAATGCTGACAAACAAAAGATTATCGTGTGTATACTCCAGTAACTTGTAAGACATTGCATGTGTAGACATATTGGCATTATTTTCCTGAAAAGAAAAAAATAGCTTTATAATGTTATACATTTGTGTGCATGAGACATTTCAATCTGAATAATGTGTATACAATTAAAAGGGTAGTTGATGCTAAATCTAGTGCTAATGCTAATCATAATGATAATCCTTTGGATTTCGAAATGAATGTGAACCTAAAATATATCTGATCGAACTGTTAAACATGGTGGGACTTGATGTGGGATCATTTGCCAAGATTGAATTAGTGTTAGGTCATGAACGATTACTTTTGGATTTTTTTGGACACAGCTTGTACTGTAGCATGTGTTTAATGCTTTGTAGCAAAACGCTAGAGGGGTTTTTGAGATCCGTTTCATTCTCATTAATACCGTGATAGCTTAACACCAAATCCTTTGGCAGATATTTAGTGCAGTGGAGTGAAGTTCAAACAGAACTGATTGCAAATCACCAAATCTGATAGGAACTGAACAAAATACCAAACTCAATTAAAATGCAATTCCATCATACCAAATAAATTAAAGAATTTGGTTATTTGTTTAATAGCTTAAATTTATAAAAATGCTGCCAATAATAATGTAGAATATTCAACCACGTGTAGGTGGATTTATACTGTACTGTATAAACCCCACAGGATTCCCAGCAGTGACCTTCAGTGGGTTTCAAGGTGTTGCTAGATCAGGCTGTGTTCCAAATGCTTCCATACTACTTTTGAGAAATAGAACGAGTCATTGATTTGTTTCTGTCAATTCAGTGATCAATCTGAAAACAACATCCCTGCTGTGAAGCAAGGTGGTGGTAGCATCACATTCATGGCATGCTTTTCAACTGGAAAACATGACACAATGTCTACCTGTCGACATGACAACATCAACTATATCTAAGAACCTGAATTTGTTAGAATGGTTCAGACAAACCCTTGATTTAAATTTGATTGAGACTCTCTGGCAAGAATTTATACTCACTGACATTCTTTATCTGATCTGACAAAGCTTTTGCAATTTTGTCAAGAAAAAAAAAATCGGGATCTAGATGTGCAAAGCTAATAGAAGCATACTGTATCCCAGACATATATTTCCAGCTACAGTATATTCAATCCATTTCAACTCCAGGTTGATTGTGGAAAGGTTGAATATGTAAGGCATGATATACCTTAAAGGCAAAAATTCATAGAATACAGCTCCGTCCATTTTCTCTCATATTTGATCACCTGACACTCAAACTAACAGCCAGCTCTAGTTGACAGATGACAGCTTGCTTGATCGTAAAGGTTAACATGTGCTTCCACTTTTATAATTAAAGCCAGTCAACTGCTGCACATCAACACACTCGGAGATAAATCCAGCTACACTCTTCTGCATACATCAGCAATCAATCTTTAGATGTTTAGAGATTTCCTCACTGATTTATATTGAAGACCTACAGTACACAGAAAAAAAGGATCTACTGTCTCCACTGTTACACCTAAATGTTAGCCTAGCAAGATAGGTGTGTGCCAATGGTGTTCGAAGCCTCTACACTTTACTGTGAGTAACACAACGTCCAAATCCTGCCAAAGGTATTCCTGTGGTCACTTTCCATTATTAGAAGGGTCATGGGTTTGAATTTAAGGGTCAGTACTAATTGTACAAGGCAACAGATGGCTCTCAATGTGAAACTGGAAAAATGCTAGCCAGGTTAGACCATGAAAATTATTCAACACTTATCTGAGGGAAATAAGAGTTTTTCTCTTTACTGTTAGTGAATGGGTTTATTATAGGGATGGTAACTAGATGCACTTCATGAAAAAAGGATCAAAAGTCTAAGATTATGCATGCGTGTTCATAGAGCTGCATGCTAACACTTACAGCACCGCTGAATCCGAATACAACTCTATGCTTTAGAAAAAAAAACAGCATTAGAAAAAAAAAGCTTACAAACACACTGAGGCGTCTAGTATAACAGAGCCGACGAGGAATGTTTTCTATCCGTTCCTATAGACTGATTTTTTTTTTCAGCCCCCAGACTTTAAGGAAACAGCACTTTGAAAGCTGTGTGTGGGATAAATAAATTAAAGAAAAACATTTGCAGAGACGTGTTTTGGCAATAAGGCAAAATATCCACAGCTTGGCTTTTTAAGCAGCACTTACAGCACCATTGAAACGATGTTTGAGATGCGTTCAAGCTCCATTCAGACCATGACTCTGAGCTAAAGCGTATTAGTTTGAATGCTTTGACATTTGTGTCTACCGCTATGATGAAGTCTGGCTCCTTAACATTCATAGCTTTCAAAGTTGGCGCGGCTTGTAAATAAGCACTTGATTTTCTCTATAGAAGAAATGAGCATCATTTAATCTCTAACTTCACAGATCAGGATTTGGCACAGGCATCATTCCTCAAGTCTTTATTTGTACGTGCTTTACGCTTTAGATATGTGTCCACATTGTATCTACAAAGAGCAAACTAAGGTGAAACACAATAAAAATGTATGTCTGGTAATCGTGGTTGCGTTAGTGCTGACTGATGTCAAGGACTGTTTTACATCTGGGAGAAGAGGGAACAAATCACATTGCTGTTGAACTCTCTAATGCTAGTACTGTAGTTACTAAATGATTTATTAATATCAAGAGAGTAAGGCAGTAGAAAGGCTGGTGAAGGAACAGCTGTTGTAGGTATTTTAATGTGTTAAGATGAAATAACCTTTTCCCCTACCTTATTGGGTCATATCTCAATTCCTACACAGATAAACCCTATCATAAACCAGCTACCAAGATACCAACCAAACACGTTTTTGAGACCCTATTTGTATGTCACAGGACAGTATAGCACATTTTATTGATAGCGCTGTCTGTCTCTTTACACATACATTCACGTGAACATCACATGTCATACCTATCTAAGTCTCAAATTCCAAATGTGTAATCACAACAGATTCATCTTCTACCGCTTATCTGAACTACCTCGGGTCACGGGGAGCCTGTGCCTATCTCAGGCGTCATCGGGCATCAAGGCAGGATACACCCTGGACGGAGTGGCACACATCGCAGGGCACACACACACTCTCATTCACTCACGCAATCACACACTACGGACAATTTTCCAGAGATGCCAATCAACCTACCATGCATGTCTTTGGACCGGGGAGGAAACCGGAGTACCCGGAGGAAACCCCCGAGGCACGGGGAGAACATGCAAACTCCACACACACACAAGGTGGAGGCGGGAATCGAACCCCCAACCCTGGAGGTGTGAGGTGAACGTGCTAACCACTAAGCCACCGTGCCCCCCATATCACAACAGATTCAGATACAAAATTTCATTTGTAAGATTATGACTCCGAAATTTTAGACTGCTTTAGTTTACAAGCACAAAACATGTGTATGGGAATGTTTTTACACTTAATCTACAGTACTGTGCAAAAGTTTTAGGCAGGTGTGAAAAAATCCTGTAAACAAAGAATGCTTTCAGAAATAGAAATAATGAGTGTTTATTTCTGTCAATTTACAAAATGCAAAGTGAGCAAACAAAAGAAAAATCTAAATCAAATCAATATTTGGTGTTACTACCTTTTGCCTTCAAACCAGCATGAAGTGATGGCACGACCCCCACAGAGCCCTGATCTCAACATCATCGAGTGTGTCTGGGATTACATGAAGAGACAGAAGGGTGTGAGAAAGCCAACATCCACAGAAGATCTGTGGTTAGTTCTCCAAGATGTTTGGAACAACCTACCAGCCGAGTTCCTTCAAAAACCGTGTGCGAGTGTACCTAGAAGAATTGCTGCTGTTTTGAAGGCAAAGGGAGGTCACAGCAAATATTGATTTGATTTAGATTTCTCTTTTGTTCATTCGCTGCATTTTGTTCATTTATGAAAATAAATGTTTAACACTTCCATTTTTGAAAGAATTCTTTGTTTACAGCATTTTTTCACACCTGCCAAAAACTTTTGCATAGTACTGTATATACCTCCATGTGTTTTTGCCTTTTTAAACCAGAACATTGATGAAAAAGTTAGGTACACATTGAGAGTCTCACACTCTCAATGTGTACCTAACTTTTAAAAAAACTTTTAAAAAAGTTAGGTACACATTGAGAGTCTTTCCTGTTCTGACACAGAAGTGGTGGAATATACATCCCCTAGATGTCCAAACACTGAAACTAGCACGCAATTTTCCCTGTTTGTTTTATGTATTTAGAAAAATAATTGTGCTATAATTCCTCCAGAGTTGACGTATTCATTGACAGAGAGTTCGAATCACTCGTCGCTCTGGATAACAGTCTCTGAAAAAATGCCTTAAATGTAAATTTGTCAGTAAACATTCCTGTAAATATAAATGGATAAAAAACAAATAAATAAATGTGTCACTCTGCGCTTACCGACAAAATCTATTCATTGGCAAATCGTTAGGGTAGAGAGAAGAAAAAAGAAAACTTTGTGAGGTTCTGTTCTTGGAAAATAATCAACTTCAAGGTTATAGCTAATGTTACTTTGCGTAGGCAAAGCAAATGTATTTTTACTCCTAACTTGGCAGGAAACAGTAATGAGGCTCATATGGCACTGATTACACCTGGTATTATACTAATACTGCTGTGAATAACACTCAAACACACACACAGGTACATATGTAAACACGTCTGCAGACGTTTAGTCATAATGCAGATTACTTCCATCTTAAGTGCTTTAAGGTTTGATTACTGTAAGACAAATCCTTTGAAATCCATTCAAATAGAATCAGCATGAGCAGTAAAATCTTCCCAGGCTAAAAAAAAAAAAAGCTCTGGACACAAATTTCTTTCAAAGACTGTATCAGCTCTCTAACTTGTTAGCAGTTTCTCTTTCCCTGTCTCACTAGAGCAAACATGACTCTGTTTGAGGAGCATTAGTGTCAGCAGTGAAAAGGCAAAGCCAAGGCCTGGGAGGTCTGGAAAAAAAAAAAAAAAAAAACATTTCTAATAAGGTTTTGGAATACTCCATACCGAGGCTTTGCTAGCTCGTACAGTACACACGGCTGTCATTTAACAGATGAAGGAGTCAGTGAAGTGAATCTCGATCTTAATACGACCTTGAAATAAAAATAACTAATAAATAAATAAATAAGTAAATAAAATAAAAAAAGGGCAATACTGAAAAATATATTTTTATATTGCTTTCATACTGTAAGTAGTTGAACACACGATGCATTTATTTTTGTGATTTTTACATGATTAACTTTTAACATGATTTTTTTTACAAACGATTCATTTATTTTTACATCACGATTCGTTCATCTTGATTTGTACAAGTCATTTCTTTTTATGGCCTTCATTCAGTTTCACATGTGATTTTAATCTTTTAAATCTTTTGTTATATCGTTTCTTTTCAGAATTTATGTTTCTCATGTGATTTTAACACGATTCACTTTTCACGTGCGACTTTTACAAACGATTCACTTCCGCTCGTATACGATTCGTACAGGAGTCGTTTATTTACTTTGACTTTTCTGTACTTGATTCCTTTAGTTTCACATGTGATAATTTAATTACAGTATAATTGAATCGATAATTGAAATATATTGTGTGCACGATTTTTGTGTGTGTGTGTGTTTTACACATTACTCATTTTAACATGCAATTTAATTGTATGTTTCTATGTGATTTTTATTTCATTCATTTATTATCACATTGTTATTTATTATGAATGATGATAAAGATTTTGTTTAAGAGGGGTGTTTTGGTTCTTAAATTTTTCTATCACTACTAGAAAAAAAAAGTCAAGACAGTGTGTGTGTGCATGTGTGTGTGTGTGTGTGGGGGGGGGTGTTTGTGTGACAGTTGCAAGGTCTGTCACAGACTCTGACTTCTGCTTCTCATATTGATCTAATTGAATGTCACTTGCATTCTGAAATCGAGTCTTTTGCACGGAGCTGAGATGAGCTGACCTTTGCTTTTGATCATAATTACAGCTGAGATTGTGTCAGAAATAAAAACTAATGACACAGTGATATGAAAAATGTCACAGATAAAATGGATCAGAAAAAAAGTCTCCACACACTTAACAAAGGATTTCTATTTCATTTCCAGGAGTGAAGTATCAATGTAATTATAACTTTATATTTATTTTATTTATTTACTTTTTTATTCTTATTTTTGTCTCTCTGTATATATATATATATATATATATATATATATATAAAAACCATCAGCAACAGCAAAGCGACCTTCAGTTGATGAGAACTTCAACGAGATGTAGGGCATCAGGAATGACGGCAGAAGGGGTCAGGATTAACTACGGAGTAGTACGGAGAGAGAGAGAGAGAGAGAGAGAGAGAGAGAGAGAGAGAGAGAGAGAGTATTAAGTATTATTTTTACACAAGGTTAAGCACATTGTGTCATTATGTCATTTTGTGCAGAGTGCAATCAGGGACTCCAACAGGATTATAGACTATATAGTACATACACACACCCGTATAAACACACACACACTCACTACTTGCTTCTCAGTGACTTCTCGTCCCCATTCACAGCCAGAGCTTGACCCTTCCCAGGCTGCAGCATGGTGTATTTTCGTCGTCACTTTTATGTCATTTATGTGACCGGTAAACTGTACTGTCACTGTTTGATGAATTGCACTAACACAGGTGTGTCCCATCTCCCTGTTCTCACAGTCTCAGCGCCGTGTGACCTTTCACCTTCCCGACGGCTCTCAGGAGAGCTGCAGCGACAGCGGTTTGGGTGAGCCCGAGTCTGTCGGGGGAGGAGCTTTGCTATCCAAGCCCCTCCCTCTGGCACAGGAGGAGTTTTATGAGCAAGACAAAAGAACCGAAGCCGATGGCAACTCTGATCCAAACTCGGGTGAGTCTCAAACCAAACTGCCTCAGATATATATTACATTAAAACTTGGAAATGTAAAACTGATGACATTTTATTTCTCGGTGATCAGCTGATGTTTGTCAGATATTTCTCTCTTTAATATATGAAAGTCTGGTTTTCTTCTAAATATCAATCCCAGAGAAAGTCAGACGATGTGATCTTCTCTCTTTCTGCCTGCACTGATAAATATTCAGGAGCTGTGTAAAAGGACGGCCGAAGCTAAACTACGGATCCGGTTATTTTACACAACAAAAGCCACGTGTACGTTATTTGCCCGACTTTCTGTAGGTCACTGCATTACTGAATGGTTTTTATTCATGAAGGAATAAATCATTCACATCACACACACTCGTAAACACGATATAGAAATAAAAGCAGAAGGAAGAAGAGAAAGGACAACGCTTTTATTCCTTCCTCTCTCTGCTCCTTTAATCGAGGATGACGTTGTTACATTGCTTTCGTGCTTTGGATGAATGGCAACTTAAATGCTCTGACCTTAACTCTAAACCAGTGAGGGAGGAAAAGAAGTCCTTGCTTCTTACCATTCTTACCATGTAGGCTGATTTAACCAACGATTTTTACAATTTTATTATGGATTTCTTTTTATTTTTTTTTGTGTAGATTATTGTTAAATATCATAATATAGTGTGGATGGAAGCTCTTAAGGTCCCTGGTTCATTCCTTGGACTCAACAACACAGAGAAGGTTAACTTTCAGCTGCTCAGTTGTGTAAATGCTAAATACACTGAGTAGAATGGGTACAGTACAGTACTATGAAAACTCTCATTTCTGACCAATGAATAAGGGCCATTCAGTCAAGCCCCAAGAAATGAACTAAACTATGGATTTTGCTCAGACTCAGATTCAATTCAAATGTATTTGTATAGCACCTTTTACAATTGACATTGTCTCAAAGCGGCTTTACAGAACATAAACATAGAACAAAAGGTTATTATAAAGAATAATATAAAGATTAATAGAATACAAAATTCAAGATTATTATTATACTGTATATCGTCGCTGTCGGGCGGAATCCTCGTATCTCCAAAACCGTTATTTTTCAGGAAATTAAAAAAACGCCGTACCTTATCTGCAGTGCACAGGGTTTAGTCCGCGTTGCAGTGGATTGTCTTGCGCTAAATTCCTGTCCTCAGACGAGCACCAGAACTAGCGGGGGTCAAGATTTTTTTTTCTTTGAGCCCAGTGTTTTGAAAACATTTACCTCAGAAGACGTGTTGATTCGTTGCGACTCTTCTTGAGGAGAAATATGCCGCGAAGCTCTCCCACGGAGTGAGGAAGAGGTGGACAGTTGAAGTGTACAATGGAGTTATGAGATTTGCGCTCAAGCTATTTTCAAGACTTTAGATTGGTTAATAACTTGTAAAAATATCAGACCCACGTGGGGACTGACCAATAGCATCGATATGTGAAAAAATATGAAATTGACCAAATTTGAACATACGAGGTATAGGTATTTATCCCCAATGAGCAAGTCTGAGCTGACTCAGGCAGCAGTAACAAGGAAAAACTCCCTTAGACGGTAAAGGAAGAAACCTTGAGAGGAACCAGACTCAAAGGGGAACCCATCCTCATATGGGTGACACTGGAGGGTGTGATTATAAATATACAGTCTGACAAATGTTGTACTGATGCAAAAGACCTCATGGAGTTCACATCTCCTCTTTAGTATCGCAGAGTCTAACTGGAGCTGGTACAGTAGATCTCTAGATGCCTCAGTATTCTCAGAGTCAGCCTCATCTCAGTGGAGGTCCAGATTCAGAAAACAATCAACTCAACGCAGGCAGTTTTCCTTAGAACGATATCTTAGGACTACAATTTGCTATGACAGTTTTAGGTCTGCAGATGCCACAGTATTTTGAAGTCAAGTCTCCATCAGTGACCTCAAAATAGACTTCCTGTGAAAACTACTGTATATGGTTACACACTTGTACTTTTTGACCATATAGTAAACAGTTATTTCTAATCGTACAATCTGGTGAGAAAAATAAGGATGGGTTCCCTTTTGAGTCTGGTGCCTGGCACAGTTTCTTCAGGCTTAGTGGTTAGCACGTTCGCTTCACACCTCCAGGGTTGGGGATTCGATTCCCTCCTCCACCTTGTGTGTGTGGAGTTAGCATGTTCTCCCCGTGCCTCGGGGGTTTCCTCCGAGTACTCCGGTTTCCTTCCCGGTCCAAAGACATGCATGGTAGGTTGATTGGCATCTCTGGAAAATTGTCCGTAGTGTGTTATTGCGTGAGTGAATGAGAGTGTGTGTGTGCCCTGCGATGGGTTGGCACTCCGTCCAGGGTGTATCCTGTCCTTAATGCCCGATGACGCCTGAGATAGGCACAGGCTCCCCGTGACCTGAGGTAGTTCAGATAAGCGGTAGAAGATGAATGAATGAATGATTATTGTTGTATATTACTATGAAGCTGCTTTGTCACATTGTTTGTTCTTACAAACACTATAGAAATAAAATTTAATTCGAACAGGAGTTATGAAATTTTTTATGAAATGTTATGATAAAAAAATCCCCCCCAAAAAAATCAAGTCTCACTTTTTTTTTTTGTTTGTTTTTCCCTAGTTTGTATGCATTACCCTCACCTTGCGTTTGCTACACCCGTGCTAAAACTTATGCTTATCGTTTTCTTCTCAAGGAAATTAAACCGACATTAAGTTCGACCTCTGCTGCTGTCTCTGCGAATGCTCTCTCCTGACACTTCCCATGACATGTTCATATGGTTTTCCATGTTACGTTGCTTAAATTTATTGTTTCGTGTTCAAATCCTTTCTTTTTACAAGAGCAGTGAGTGTTGCAATGATTTGTTCTTAGAAAGGAATAAACTTTCAGCTCTTTCCACTTGCACTGCTGAATCTCCTTCTTCGTGCCTAAGCACGGTGGACTGGGTTGCTCTGTTTAATTTAATCTTCACAGATCTCTCAGATGCTTTTGCTCCTATTTAAATGAGAAGTTAGAGCTCAGCCTTGGATTTATAACCATATGCGTACATGCCGTGTTGCAGGAAAGCTGAAGAATTGGTTACCTCATGCAAGTCTAAGGGCTTGCTAAACTTAATATTAGCGCTTAGGTAAAGATGATATTGTTATTTCTTTTCTAGAAACTTCCATAATCTTAGAGTCCTAATATATCCCTCAGCATGGTTGTTGCTGCTTGGCTTGATCCAAAATTAGCTTGATCTAAAAAAAAATAAATAAATCTTTTTAGGGTTTATATTTGATGCTTTTTATACTTTTTATGCCAAATAAATGCTACATCACAGGGTAGGGAAATGCTACTTGGCAGTATATCAAGTATCAGTATATCAAGGACTTAATACATATTAGGACACTGAAGAGCACGGTGGCTTAGTGGTTAGCAGGTTCACCTCACACCTCCAGGGTTGGGGGTTTGATTCCCACCTCCGCCTTGTGTGTGTGGAGTTTGCACGTTCTCCCCGTGCCTCGGGGGTTTCCTCCGGGTACTCCGGTTTCCTCCCCCAGTCCAAAGACATGCATGGTAGGTTGATTGGCATCTCTGGAAAATTGTCTGTAGTGTGTGATTGTGTGAGTGAATGAGAGTGTGTGTGTGTGCCCTGCGATGGGTTGGCACTCCGTCCAGGGTGTATCCTGCCTCGATGCCCGATGACGCCTGAGATAGGCACAGGCTCCCTGTGACCCGAGGTAGTTCGGATAAGCTGTAGAAAATGAATGAGAGAGTGAGTGAGGACACTGAAGACATTTAGTGACAAAAAAGGTAGATCTCCTGGAAATGTACAGTATGGTATCTGATTAAGTTACTAAGTGATTAAGATGTTGACTTGCTGACTGGAAGGTTGTGAGTTCAAATCTCTGGACTCAAGCTGTCACTGCTGAGCCCTTGCGCAAGGGCCTTAACCTTCACCTGCTCAGTTGAACATACAAGATAAATATAAATCAGTCTGGATTAGGACATATGTCAAATTCTCTTAATGCAAATTAAAATCCCTTGCGATAAAAATACCAGGCGAAGATCTTTTTCTCTTTTTTGTTTCTACAAATAGTAATCATCTTTCCAGATTCCAATGTCCAGTGTTTTAGATTGCTGTACTTGGCAGAGAAGAGAGAAACATACTTTTATAGTCCATCTGCCTCAGGGTTTGTTTGGTTGTACACTTTGAGATGCATTTCTGCTTACCACAGTTCTCTAATCAACGAGGCATCTCCAACATCAGCAACTACCAGAAAAAAGTCTTGTGGTATTTCACACCAATTTCGTTTAAGCTGTGTCTTCAGAATTCACATAAAAAATCTGAAACCTATTTATTCTCTCTACAGATGGACTTTTAGGGCCTAGGGGTCTCATGGAAGCAACAGAGATGTGTACGCAGGAGTGTCTAGTGCTCGGCCACTCGGATAACTGCTGGATGCCGCCCAAATCGCCCGCTCAGTCCTACGGAGGCAGCCAGAGCGAGTGGACGAAAGACAAACTGCTGAACGGTCACACACTAAACCGCGGTTGGAAGAGCAGCCACGAGCACTTCGGAGACAGGAAATCTTTCGCCGTAGGGGGAGTCAGCAGTCACATGACCGATATCCCATTGGCCAGTTTAAAATCCTATCAGGCCTCATCTGGCTCTGAAAACCCAAAGGAGCAGCAGCTTTAAGAGCATTTACTCTGTAACTGCTATTTTATTCCTTTAAAAAAAAAAAAAATTCTTTTCCTCATTCTTCTGTCCTTTTCTTAGATGGATGCTAATGCTGTGTGATAGTGAGACGTACAGATTAGACAAAAAAGTGCTTATTTACAGTACAGTTACTATGCGAAATCAAACTTTTGCACGGAGATGTCTCAAGACTTTTGTTCTGAAGATATTAAAATAAATGTCTGGGATTTAATGCAAATTGTCATATACAAAAAAAACAAAAACAAAAACAAAACAAAAAAAAAACAAAAAAGCGTTTATCATCAAAGGATGGAGACTGCAAATGTTCAGGAGAGAGACAGAAATGCAGTGGGACTTTTGCTGTGTATACCAGTTTTAACTATACTATGGCTGACCAATATACAGTAAACCAATATTGTGACGTGGTTGTTTCTTGAGCTGTTTTTGGGAACTTTATTAATCTAAAACATCAAAGAAAAATGGAGAAAGCGTTGTGCTAATACACTGTTAGTGGAAAACTCGTTTTAGTCTCGTCATCGGTGGAGTGTCTGTAAATATAAATTAATACTAACCGATTTTATGTACTTGTAATACTCACATGGGGTAGATTAACGACCTTGACAGTTGTCATTTATGATTAATTTATTGGAAATCAACCCTGGAATTCCACTGATGTTTATAATGTACCCGCATTCACTTCCCCTCATGCAGTGAGAATAATGCAGCTGAAATGATTTCCTTGGAGATTTACACACTCACTTTCCTCAGCCAAGCTGTACAGTCACATTGGCTTGCTAATAGCTAACAGACTCAAATAACAATTTCCAGTCAGCTGTTATGTATGTTACTGTATGGCTAGAGGAGCAAGGAGAAATTAATCCCAAACCCAACACTTTCACCTCACTAGTACTTTAATCTTGCTGCCGAGGAGGAATTGTACAAGGGGAAGATGATGGGGCATTTAAAACAGAATTGGAACACAGCAATGGGGTTGGTTTTAGTTTATACTGTAAGTGGGAAATATGCATTTATTTATCTCCTGTCTGTGTCTGTATAGAATGATGACTGTATATTAGACACACACACAAACACACACACACACACACACACTATCTGTACAAACCCATAAAAAAATCTGTATGTATAAATAAAACCACATGACGCAACTCATACAAGTTCACAATTTGCATTTACTTAACAAACATATTTTTTCAAAACTATTTTCTATTATAATATTATTGTAATCACTCAGTTTATACTTATGGAAGGTAAAAAAAAAAACAATTAAAAAAAAAATTCTCGATGTCTTAAAAAGAAAACAACACAATGTTACAATTCAACAGCAATATATTTGTAGATGTTTTATTTCAATATTGGTCACTATTGTAATGCTAAATTCAAACTGTGCTTAAAATCCAAAATACAGCCTCTAAAATTATTATTATTATTATTATTATTTTTTTTTCATTCCTTCTTATATATGAATGTTATTTCCAATTTGGAGAATTGTGTGCATTTTTGGGTTTCATGTGCTGTGCCTTTGTAAATAAATAAATGAATGAATATATGTCAAATTGTAGTTTTAAAAATCGGACTAAATAATTAAAAGAAAAATTGACGTGTTTTCTCCGTATCAAAAAAAAAATAAACAAAAAATCAACCTGAAAAATGGCAAAGATGGACAATAACTACACACATTAAGCAGCACGTTCAGTAAATTTAAGGATTGCATTACTTTCCTTATTTTTTATTTTAATTTTTAACTTTTTTGTAAGGCATGAACAGCACGTGAAATGAGAAACAGCTTTAATGAGACTAAATTACTTTTCATGGTGTTTTTTTTTCTGTTATTTTTTTTGTTTGTTCATTTTGTTTTAGTTCAGCTAATTTGTAGAGCGTTAATTTTGTACACACTGAATGTCGTGATCATTTTGTACAGCACTTCCATATTTTATGTCCCAGTATGAAAATATAAAAACAGAAAAAAAAAGAGTGAAGGGATGGTGTGTATTGCTTTGAGCCAGTGTGTGTGGTTAGGGGATGTGTGAAATTATATCGATATTATTCTATTACTGCGTGTTGCCGCTCTACACGTATACAGCTACTGCAATAAATGGGTTAAATTTGTGCACGTATGTGACTTGTGCGATTTATCACCATAATTCTCTTTTCCATCACACATAATATTCTGCTTTTAGGATTGTTGGGCTTCATAATTAGTGCAACTTCAGTTAATTCCTCAGGTGGCCACCGGAGGGAAACCAAAACTTATTTTGTTCACAAGCGCTTTCTAATTGTTATGCCTTTAAACCAAGCTTTTGAAATTCTATTTTGAGTTTTGATTAAGTTTGTTTAGACTTGCTAGTCCGTAATCTAGTGTTAGAGCCAAAACATGGTTGGTTCTTTCTCGTTACATTTACTGCTTTTGGTAGACAACCTTATCCAGAGTGACGTACATTTATCTCTTTTACACAGCTGAGAATTAAAGCCTTTGCTCAGGGGCCCAGCAGTGGCAGCTTAGTTGACCTGGGATTTGAACTAATAAGCATTTTGCTCAGTAGGCCAACACCTTAACCACTAAGCTACCACATCCCTTTCTCCTGTGTTTTCAATTTCAATTCACAGTATTTAAAATCTTTCTTCCTATATATTTTGTTTCCTTAAAGCACCTATGAGTCCTAGGTTTATGCATTCTGGAGGTTAGAGTTGAGTTCAGGTTGCTTGGTTTCAACAACACATAAAGGAACTAACAGTAAGAGTCGTCTACATTTTTCCAGTAAACTTTTTAATGCTTGTGTACCATTGCTTTACCCAGTAAAGTTACTGCACTTCAGGGTCAGCAAGAACACATGCACTCTAGTAGCCACTCTTGCAGAGCTAGAAACTATAAGAAACTCAAAAAGGTTCACTGCAAATTTCCAAATCTGACTTTCTGATGCTGAGATAGCTAGCATGAAGAGAGAATGACCACTGGATGTAAAACAATATTTTGGAAGAGACTCACAGATCATTATTTTGCTTCTACCACTTCTCTTGAGACCAGACCATGGATAGCAGCAACGGGTTGTTCCTGAGTGTCCCCAGTGATGCCTCTGTTGGTTTAGGGACTGTTGCAAATGTTATAATGCTTTCAACCATTTTCTTGCTATTTTGAAAATTGAACTCTCTCTGATCCCAATACCTTCTGGGGAAGAAAACCAAATGTACCGTGTAAGGCCAACCATCTTGTTCAGATTCAGAAAGAAATGAATAGAGACCCAGTATTCTCACTGGTCACTGGAGTTTAAGGCAAAATATTTTTTAATTATGCAATGCCCCAGAAGTGATACCTGACCTTATTTTCAATGTTCGTTGTAAAAGGTTTAATCGGATTTTTTCCATAACTCCACGCTTCACGTTTGAGTAACATATAAAAAAAAAAGGCTAATTTAAGAAATTCTAAATTCTAGATAGAACCACAACATTTTATAGCTGATAGACTGTTTCCTAATTTTCGCCATATAACATACAAAATACACCCTAATTCAATTGTAATCTACAAGTTAAGTAGTGCACGTTGCAGGAGATCTATTTCTTCACCTGCTAATCCATGGATGAAAAGCGGAAAATTCCCTAATAACGTTTTTTTTCCTCAAGTTTTTCTCAAGTCTCAAGTGAATCATCCTGAAGGAGCTACTTTACTGTACTTACTTTTCATTGAATTTTCCTTTCTATTTTCCTCGTGAGGGTTGTGGTGAGAACCAGCTGAAAATGTCAGTCCTGATTTCTCCATCCCAAGCCACAAATCCAGCTTCTCCTCAGGATCCTCTGATGTTTTAAAGCCGAATGTAAAAATTATATCAAGTAGGTTGTCCAATACATGGTGTGATCCTGATACAACTATAGCAGGAGCTAACTCTTTGTAAGGTGCCCTTACCTCTATAAATCCACACTTCTACAAATCTCTTCAGCTTCTCCAACTTCAGAGGATTGTCAAGCTCTGCAGCCTTTCACAAAGTGTTTTCAACCTTTTTCTACCTGTATATACCTTATTAGCAGCTTTTCACCAGCATTATCAACAAAACCCATCAATTAAAAGTAACGTTCTTAATGAAATTTACCAGCAAGAAGTGAAAATTCCGTAGGAAAGGCTCAAATTTTTCAACACATAAATAAATGTATCTGGGATCCAATGTCAAGCATTCATTAAAACAGAATAATTATGTTCATTCATTCATTCATTTTCTACCGCCTATCCAAACTACTTGGGTCACAGGGACTCAGGCGTCATCGGGCATCAAGGCAGGATACACCCTGGACGGAGTGGCAACCCATTGCAGGGCACACACACACTCTCATTCACTCACACACTACAGACAATTTTTCCAGAGATGCCAATCAACCTACCATGCATGTCTTTGGACCGGAGGAGGAAACCTGGAGTACCCGGAGGAAACCCCCGAGGCACGGGGAGAACATGCAAACTCCACACACACAAGGCGGAGGCGGGAATCGAACCCCCAACCCTGGAGGTGTGAGGTGAACGTGCTAACCACTAAGCCACCGTGCCCCCAGTAATTATGTTATACCTGCAAAATGGTGTTAACTCCACACACACAAGGTGGAGGCGGGACTCGAACCCCGACCCTGGAGGTGTGAGGCGAACGTGCTAACCACTAAGCCACCGTGCCCCCCCAAAATGGTGTTTAAAAATTAAAACAAGAATAAACATTTGATCAATAAAGACTTGAAAGATAAAAGCTACACAATGGAAACCCAGCTTGGACAAAAACAACACATAGTTTATAATGTGGACCAGAGAAAAATCTCATGATATTCCACTCATCTGACAAATAAGAATACAAGCAACCATAATTATGGCTGCACTCACCTTGGTGTATTTCAAAATAGAGCAAAGCAGATTAGACATTTGTGTCATCAGCTTTTCCACAAAATGCCTAGCCCATGAAAAAGATGGACAATAAACATATTAATCATGTCAGCATGACAGATAACTGAAGAGTAATATTGCTTATCAGAGCATAGAGCCTGACCAACTAACCAGACATTTGCTGTGTCTACAACAAACATAAAATCCTCAAAGGAATTGAAATGTATACAGTACATTGCTTAAATAATAATATAGAACAGAACATTATGTAAATGTACATTTGTCAATTATTTCGCTACAATCGGATGGAGGAATAAAGATCTGACTGGGAATTAAATGAATAAAAAGGGAATAAAAGCCTATATCAATTACATATTAATCAGAACAACATGTAGTTGGAACTGTAATGGGATGTAAAGGATGTAACATACAATACAATAGTATATATCTGTAATAAAGCATAAACATTTAGTGTATTACATTTCATTGAACTAAATATCATGTGCCTACTGGGTTATAGACAATGTAGCTAAAGATGTATTAAATCATGTTTTGTAAAGGGATGAACTTATTTCCAGGGATTTCAGAACAGCATAACAGATATTGGTGGGGGTCACGGTGGCTTAGTGGTTAGTACATTTGCCTCACACCTCCAGGGTTGGGGGTTCGATTCCCGCCTCCGCCTTGTGTGTGTGGAGTTTACATGTTCTCCCAGTGCCTCGGGGGTTTCCTCCGGGTACTCCGGGTTCCTCCCCCGGTCCAAAGACATGCATGGTAGGTTGATTGGCATCTCTGGGAAATTGTCCGTAGTGTGTGATTGTGTGAGTGAATGAGAGTGTTTGTGCCCTGCGATGGGTTGGCACTCCGTCCAGGGTGTATCCTGCCTTGATGCCCGATGACGCCTGAGATAGGCACAGGCTCCCCGTGACCCGAGGTAGTTCGGATAAGCGGTAGAAGATGAATGAATGAATGAATAAAAGATATTGCGTCATCAGGTGGGCGTGGCCTATTTGATAATCTAACCCTAAACGTAACCATAGTTTTTGGTTGTTTATTTGTTTTCAAAAATAGCTTAACTGTAAGATAATAAAGCATAATAGATATAAAATCTACCTGTATGACTGTTTCGTCCTTCATTATCCATCGTAGGTATACTCTTTTTTTTTGAAAGAAGGCGTTTTTCCAAGACCTCCAGAAACACGCCCACTTTACGTCGTGGTAACGAAACCCCTGGAATTTAGTGAATGACGTTTTGTAAACCAGTAACAAGCTTCCTACTCGCAGTGCATTATGGTTGTACATGGCCCATTGACCACAAAGAATTACAGTTAGTGTGACTTGGAGACCTCCATGTTGCTTTCAAGAAGAAGTGATTCACCATGACACAATGAACACTATATATACCGTTATAGCGCTGCTTAATCCAGAACATATTTCTGGATATTTAAAGTGATTAGTCATGACAGAACACACTCCACATGCACGCATTCATTCATTCATTTACACTAACCACTTTATCCCAGTGAGGGTAATGAGAGTAATGGTGTATCTGAATCCTATCAGTAGAATGCTACAGTAAGTGCAAGGCCAGAATAACGACTGAACAGTCCATGTGTCCATATGAAGGTCTATTGTGCTTTGTGTCACTTTGCGCACTATGTTACAGTTAATGTAGTTAAAAAAAACATCTTAAAGCGATGTCTGTGTATTATGTGTATACATGGTCCATTGACCTCAAAGAAATACAGTGTATGAAAACAGGCTCATGATTAACTCTCAGACCTCCATGTTGTTATGTACCATTACACAGAGAACACCATAAATGAGGTGTAGTATACCGTAAGGGCAAATGGTTAATCTCAAATATATTACTGGATATTCAAATTGAACAGAGAAGATTGTGAATACAGTCTGCATTCGTTCATTCATTCATCTACAGTAACCACTTTATCCTGGCAAGGGTAATGGTGTATCTGGATCCTATCCAGTGAAGACTAAGTGCAAGGCAGAAATACACCTTAAATTCATCTGAACCAATGTTGGACACACACTTGAACCACTGTTGGACACACACACACACACACACACACACACACTCACACACACACACACACACACACACACACACACACACACTCACACACACTGACATACACACACACACACACACACACACACACACACACAAACACACACAGTCACACAGACTGTTCAAGCAAATATTCTATAAGTAATGACAAGCCAACATTTGGATCCTATCCAGTGAAGACTAAGTGCAAGGCAGAAATACACCTTGAATTCAACTGAACCAATGTTGGACATACACTTGAACCACTGTTGGACACACACAAACACACACACACACTCTCACATACACACACACACACTCACACACACACACACACACACACACACACACACACACACACACATACACTCACATACTGTAAACACACACACATTTGGAATCTATTTATTAGGGTCTCAATGATATTGCATAAGTCATACATCTTGGCATGTAGATTATAGAGAACACAGAACCATATTTAATGGCTTCTCTCTCTCTCTCTCTCTCTCTCTCTCTCTCTCAGACAGTCCCCCCAAGCCTGAAAAATCATTGTTCTAGTCCTATAGAATTTGTGTGTGTGTGTGTGTGTGTGTGTGTGTGTGTGTGTGTGTGAGTGTGTGTGTGTGTGTGTGTGTGTGTGTGTGTGTGTGTGTGAGCGTGTGTGTGTGTGTGTGTGTGTGTGTGAGTGTGTGTGTGTGTGTGTGTGTGTGTGTGTGTGTGTGTGTGTGTGTGTGAGCGTGTGTGTGTGTGTGTGTGTGTGAGTGTGTGTGTGTGTGAGTGTGCTGTATGTAGGTGTGTGTGTGTGTGTGTGTGTGTGTGTGTGTGTGTGTGTGTGTGTGTGTGTGTGTGTGTGTGTGTGTGTGTGAGACTAACAGCAATAAATTTGAGCTTCTTTCCGCTCTAAAGCAGTTCTATGATTCTGGTGAATGACTTCTTCCTATTTAAGGGTGAGATGTCAGGATTATGAGAATTAAGATAGTCCTTATTCAATAAACTTATGAAATAGCTCTAGAACTGAATGCACCATTATTATGTCATTCTTTGGAAAGCTAAAGAAACACTCCAGCTCTCCAGCCACCTCTTACTTTGCTTAATGCATTTAGCACCTTTAGTGTCCTGCTTCCCTTTTGTGCGAATCATAATGAGTTTTAATAAAGGCGGCTGGCAAGTAAAATTATGTATATATTACTTGGCTATATTATATACTATACTATATACTTTATTATATATACTTATGTTATATAACATAATAAACAGATTTTAGTATTTTATTTTTTGCATTATTTAACAGATTTTTATTTTAACAGTTTTAAACAGTTTTATTTTAAACACAGGGGTGCATTTGTGCAGAAGTAAGACCTCATATATAAAGGGTATATATATATATATATATATATATATGCGCACTGGGATATAGGGAGTGCACTGTGATGCATTCCATTCCTGGGATAGGTTCCAAATCTTCCACAATCCTGACAATGATAAATTATTATTGAAGATGAATAAATAAATACCTTTTTAATAAAAAAAAATATAAAAAAAATGACTCTGTTTTAAATTCTTGCCTTTCTCTCTCACTTCACTTTCTCTCTTACATAGCAAATGTGGTATCATTGACATTTGGTGAACATGTTATCCACTGTGTCAGCATGTGTTTTCTTCTTTTTCTGCCCACTTGCCTCCGACTCTCTCTCTCTCTCTCTCTCTCTCTCTCTCTCTCTCTCTCTCTCTCTCTCTCTCTCTCTTATCCTGTCTCTGTCTTTAAAACCTTTTCAAACTTCAGTCTGATTCCTTTAGTCATCCATCTGCGTGCCCTTTGCAGTCTGCACTGTTCGAATCAAGTTGGGGTCGATCAGGTCAGGTTGCGTTGTGATAAAGTGCATAAGTGAGGGCTTGTTCCAGCACACACACACACACACACACACACACACACACACAGACAAGAAATTCTTGAATAGCTGAAGTAAGCTCATCAGAATCTCAGACAAAAGGAAAAAGCACATTTGCCTCTTGCTAAATATTAGCCATCGACCCAGCCTAAAAGGACACTGATGCACAATTCCATCAGCTTTTTTTCCCATTACTTTGGCCTTCTAGGAGACATTCTGTCAGACTAGGCTCAGTTTCACCCCTAGGGATGCATGTCCAGGGCTTCCTCCATCACTCATATTCCAGCCAAATCCCACCCCATTTTACATTAGGATTAGTTTCACTTGTTTTAGTCTCCAGAACCCAGTACATTTGACCTTCAAAGGACCCAAAACGGTCAATCAGATATCTTGTGAAATGTAATTACAAGGTAGTGCTATCTTTTATCCTTTCTTGTTTTGGAGGTCCAGGGTCTCCTGCCTGATGTGGAGACTTTTATCCCTCTTTGAATGTTGAATGAAAGATGGGCTATGTTGTATATGCCTGTCTGCACCATCTGGTGTCCTTCTTTAATCGCCTGTCATCTGGGTTGTATTGGGGATTATACACTTACACCTATGACCACCTAACCTTTCAATGTTAAATACAAGTGGAACATTGATCATTGACTTCAACCATATAGTTATCACCTTTATCTCCATTACCTCCAATACTGGCTGTTTATATAATCTTTTATGACTAAGGAGATATAATAAAGTCCGAAAGGAGATTAAGAAAGGAGATCAGAGAATTAAGCCAGAGATTGACAAGTCATGGCAAATATCCAGGTTTAATAAAGGGTGTCTGAAAAATCAGGACCCATTAATTATTTTCACCATTTGCTGTACATGGTCACCCTTATGCTCTGTGTATTTTCTCAGCTGCTGTGTCATGTCTTTGCCAATTTTTCTCAACATATTCCCATTGGATCTTGACTTTTTAAACACCCTTTACTGGCACAGGGTATGGAACAGAAGTGGATATACAGCCTTAACCAGATGTAGAGACAGAAATTGAACTAGATTCAGCAACAGAACCTGAGCTGGCAAAGACAAAGAATACGGCAGACCTTCCAGGACACAGACTGAAGTAGGACCAGAAAAACCATTGCCCCTTTTCCACCGAGGCAGTTTGAGTGCTGGTTCGGAGCCAGAGCCTAATTTAGAACCAGTTCTTTCTTTTTCGAATGCCAAAGCACCGGCTCTGAACCAGGAAAAGTGGTTCTTAAGTAGCACCAAAACGTTGCTGGTCTAGACTTAAGAACCACTTGTGTCAGGGACTGTGGGCGGGGTTAGGGGCGGGGCTACTGTTAGCGCATTTGATAATGTACCTTAAGTATACCAATGTTTAATACACTTTTACTTTACCACAATATGATACATTATCAGCACACATGATAGTAGGTAGCTACATGCTAAGGCTAATGTTTTTCTGTGTTAATGATAAAATAATGTTAAGTACTTTCTCGATTACAACCTCCGTTTATACAGATTACATGGAGCTGCACGTACATGTTGGATTCGCCGCGTTTGGGTGTTAATGTAGGTTCACAAAGCCATGAGCATCAACAGTAAAGCAACATCCGCCATTGTTGATGTGTTTGTGTTTGCCGCTGCTGCGCTAAAGTTGCTGTGTAATGTGACATGTATACAGTGACGTCAGGGGTATGGGGGTGTTAGGAACTCCATTGTACCCACTGTATTCCTCAAATAATTTCTGGAAAATGGAAAATAAATGCGGGTCAGCAGGAATTTGGGTCAAAAGATGTGGACGAAAAGAATAAAAATGTAGACAAGTACATACATGAATTAAAATCGTCGCATGGACTTGTCTTCAACTAACCTTTTTTTTTTTTGCTTAAAATCTCAGTACTGCCAATCACATTCCCATTCCTAAGCCAGTATCTCTGCATGTAGCCTAAAAAGACATCCTACATCAATTTGCACCGAAGGGTTCTCTAACATGCAATCGCCAGAGGCAGCTGGATGTGCATGCAGAGTCTCTTTATTGCACTTCTTTTCCAGAAATCAAGGTCAAAATCCACAGTTGCAAATCTATACTTATAACCCATATGGACAGGTAAAGGTCAGAACCAGGAAAGAGTGGAAACCAAGAAAGCGTTTGAAACTAGAGTACTAGAATCTGTGAGAAAAAAAAAAATAGTATATTATTATTAAAGTGTTTCCAGTTTATTGGTACTAAAGGTTAAAATGGACCAAATTACAGAGAAGAACAGAGAGTAATAGGAACTGACGGCACGGCATGGTCAGGGCATAGTAGGTATTCCTTAGAAGATGTCTCACTGCTTCATGTATCTGCTTCAAGTTAAAAAACATCAAACGCATCTAAAAATAAAGGTGAAGGTGAAGGTAAAAACTGAAGGTGTTTTCTTTTCAGGTTAAAAGTGTAAACCTGATGGATTGTGTCATTTGTTTTACTTCAGTATTACTTTTTAAAAATATGTACACCACCATCATGGATGTGTTATGAAGGCTTCAGCGATGGGGACCCTTAAATAAAATGCTATCTATATCTCTATATGGAAAATAGACAGAACGGCCATCACTCCTGGGTGAGTTCACAGACAGAGGAAAAAAAATCAATTTACATTCATCTAAGAGCACTAACTGACAAAATAAGCATTATTTCAGTAAGAGTGGGGTGTTTTTCTACAGCAAATGTATTCTTTTTTCCTCGTAAGTCTTGCTTGTTTTAAGCCATGCCAGTGGCGTCAGTGGGATTTAGCTCTTGCTTTATTTCTACTTAAAGAGAGCATGCAGCAGCACTTTAGACCTTTAGTCTGCCCAGCTTTTACTTTCTCATTCGTACCAACTTCTCAAACAAACACATTCATGCTAATACCACTGCTAATGCCGTCATAATCATCCTCTTAACCATGTGTCTAATACCTGCAAAACATTCTGAAGCTTTCACTCCAACAAACATTGAAACTGCAATGGATTTCTCCTTAATATGATATTGAACATTGGTGAAAAATGGAGAGTGAGAAAAAATCTCTTAGTTTTTGGACCTAACAGAGAATCCTGACCATGATTCCTTATATTGGGATTGTTAATCCCAATATATGGAAAGACAACCAACAATAAATGAACAAGACAACCATAGAAAAGTTCACAAATATATATATATATATATATATATATATATATATATATATATATATATATATATATATATATTTTATATATAATTATATATATATTATATATATATTAGTAGTAGTAGTAGTAATAATAATAATAATAAATAAATAAATATATATATATATATATATATATATATATATATATATATATATATATATATATATATATATATATATATATATATAAAAAGTATTGAAGGATTAAAGGATTTCTTTTAACTACCGTTTGATATTGACTCAGTTACTACACGCTTGTGTTAAGTGTCAACATCTTTATAGTTTAATCATTAAAGAACGTTAAATAAAAGTTCTTGATTTGTGTTTCACAACAAAAGAACCTGCCAAGCCCAGCTTTTAGCATTAGTGTGTGACTAACGCTTTTTAGTGTGTTAATGCTTTCTGGCAGAATGATAGATAGTTCCAGAATCTTGTTTCACCCAACAGTGACTCGCAAACTAACCTGTTCAAATTGAGAGAGAGAGAGAGAGAGAGAGAGAGAGAGAGAGAGAGAGAGAGAGAGAGGGAGAGAGAGAGAGGCAGTCTAACACATTAAACTCTCTGGCATTGATGTAGCAGTGGACTTTGCATAGTATAGCAAGAATCTCACTATTACTCAATCTTTAGGCTCTTACCAGCTCTTTAAGAGCTGTCAAAGAAGCCTTGGATAATTACGTGCTATTAGACTCATAAAAATAGGTTTTACTTAGAAACCATTTCTAATAGGAAACATTCTGAATGGAACCAACTTTTTTTTTTTGATGCAATATTGTTGTATGTTAAAGATGAAACCATTCAACATATAATAATAATTAATTCACCAATCATTATTATTATTAGTAGTAGTAGTGGTAGTAGTAGTAGTAGTAGTAGTAGTAATAATAATAATAATAATAATAATAATAATAATAATAATAATAATAATAATAATAGTAATAAAAGCACATGCAGTATCACTAAGCCACCAATAGAGGGCAGACACTGTGTAGAATTAGTTGATGTATTGTACACCGAAACGCTACAGCACTTGTTAATAACTACCCTGTCCTTTTACTGCTGGCACTTACTAATATCTTCTTTATGACAACACACACTTTACAAGCTTTGGCTAGTAGTAATTACTCAATTTTAAATAATTTTGCACTTCATTCAATATGTATGTGTTTACTTAATACTATACATTGCCCCGTAATGTCTAAAGCTGCTTTACCAGGACTTCACTGTAAAACACATTTATATGATTTAATGGTAAACAGTAGGTGTGTCTGCAAGGCAGGGGTTGATATAAAGTAAAATATGTTTAATTTCTATTTATCTGCATGCACACACACAAACAAACACACACACACACAAACACACACACACAACACAAACACACACATACCCACACACACACAGACTGCTCAAGCAAAGACACATACACACACACACACACACACACACACACACTCACACACAAACACACACACATACTCACACACACTCACACAGACTGCTCAAGCAAAGACACGCACACACACAACACAAACACACACAAACACACACACAACACAAACCCACAAACACACTCGCACAGACTGCTCAAGCAAAGACATGCACACACACACACACACACACACACACACACACACACACACACACACACACACACACACATGCAGACTGCTCAAGCAAATATCCTATAAGTAATGACAAGCCCACATTTGTAATATTAAAGCATCAGCATGTAACTCTCAACATGGTGGTGGTATAGTTAAGCTCCACCCCTCAGTTAAACCCGCCAATCACCTTATCCCGTTTCTGTCAGCCATTCCTAGGTCATCTTGTTGATAATGGCTTTCTCACCACTTAAGCAGATAGGATGCTTGTATCTTAGATTCATGGCTGCTGAGTGCTCAAGCTTACTATAAGGACTTTGAGAGCAGCTCAAGATGATCCTTATTTATAGTCTTGGTGCACAATTGTACATCTCTGTCACTTAGCTTCTTCTAGAGCATCCTCAAAATTCCTGTCTGTTAACAGCTGACACATATACACATTAATGCACGTTCAAGCAATAGTTACAATGAGGATTACATGAGGAAATGATACTCTTAAAGAATGTGTCAGAATGTCAGAACGTGTGATGTTTAAGAGTGCAGTGTTGTGTCATTTTAGACAAACAATCACAGGACAAAAAATTCACACACTTTCATTTCATTTACATTTTTAGCATTTGGCAGACACTCTTATCCTGAGTGAGTGACTTAGGATTAATGTTTTTTTTTTTCTCTTTTAAATACAACTGAGCAATTGCTTGGTAGACCTGGGATTCAAACTCACAACCTTCCAATCAGTAGTCCAATGCTTAGGCTTAGTGCTTAAGGTTAAGCATTGGACTACTGATTTGAAGGTCCCACACTTTGCATACACTACAAATAATTTAGAGAAGCTGAGGAGGAAACTGGTGCACTTGAAGGAAACCTCCAAATCACAGGGAGAGCAAGCAAACTAAATGAATGCTGGGTGGAGGTCGGAATAGAACCCACAACCCTGGAGGTGTGTGGCAAATGTGGCAAAAAACAACAAAAAACAACACCATGATTTATCATTATTATTATTATTGTTGTTGTTGTTAGTAGTAGTAGTAGAAATAATAATAATAATAATAATAATAATAATAATAATAATAATAATAATAATAATAATAATAATTATTATTATTATTATTATTATTATTATTATTATTATTATTGTTGTTGTTGTTGTTGTTGTTGTTGTTGTTACTACTACTACTACTACTACTACTACTACTACTACTAATTATAATAAATGAATAGATAATAATATTAATAGTAAATGTGACACAAAGGAATATACACTAAGCTACTGTACAGTATTCAGGCTATAATGACAACTTCCTTTAACAATTTTGTGAAATATTTTTCAGTGTGTGTTTAATGGTCTTATAGATGTTTTTTTTCTCTCAGTATGAAGCTTAGACGCATGCTGTTAGAATAATACACATGTAGCAGTCCTATTCATTTAATCTATCTATTTATCTTATTATCTTTCACAAGGTGATAAAACAGATGACACACTGTTTCAGGCTGCATCTTTCAAGCAAGAAAATAAAGACAAGAGATTATTAATCGTGTTCGGGGGGATTCGATATTAGCATACCGATCGAATGAATTAAACAGAACGATCCGCTGTTTTTATTTCCGAAACAAGACGAGTGAACGAATGAAGTAAAGGCTGGAGCTGATTTATTTCTAGCTCAGGCTGTAGATAGTAACATAGGATATTGATGCCTATTGCTTCGGAGCAGACTCAAAAGGTTGAATGCAAAAGCAAACATAAAGTCACAAGGCAAAATCAACGGAACAGAATTAGAACCTGGCAAAAGTATCGGAACATGAAAACAAATCAGGCAAAAACCCATTGGTGAAACAGTGAAATCACTGAAATATCAGAGTTAAAATAAAACAAAAAACACAGCAAAATACAAACGGCTTAGTAGTGTCACAGACCTACAGAACTGAGCGTAAACCTCGCAGACAGGAAGTGAAACCTGGGAGTTGGAGTCCGTGGCAGCCATGTTTGTCGGCGGAGTTGAAACGGAGTCTGACGTTATTTGGCGTGACGCTAATCATAAGGCATTATGTTATACTGTTCGTAATATTTCTTCGTAATAGTGCAACTTATTAATTAGTGTTTTCTTAGTGTTATTTAAGTGTTATTTAAGTTAGATCTTCAATTCAGTAGTTCAATCTTATTTTAGTTGTTAACAAGCATCGGTCAATACTTACGCCACTTTTTTTTAATTCTTCAGTCTGCATCGGCGGGAATGATTAGCATTTCATTTCATTGTAAATATTCTACTAAGATACTCACTCTCACTCACTCACTCACTCACTCATTTTCTACCGCTTATCCGAACTACCTCGGGTCACGGGGAGCCTGTGCCTATCTCAGGCGTCATCGGGCATCAAGGCAGGATACACCCTGGACGGAGTGCCAACCCATCACAGGGCACACACACACTCTCATTCACTCACGCAATCACACACTACGGACAATTTTCCAGAGACGCCAATCAACCTACCATGCATGTCTTTGGACTGGGGGAGGAAACCGGAGTACCAGGAGGAAACCCCCGAGGCACGGGGAGAACATGCAAACTCCACACACACAAGGCGGAGACGGGAATCGAACCCCCAACCCTGGAGGTGTGAGGCAAACGTGCTAACCACTAAGCACAATCTGGTTACTGCTGAGCTACACAGAATTTGCCATCGTTCTGTTTTTGGAGTTTTTTTTTAATCAGTTTTGAAAGCAATGTGTTAGCATGTGAAAAATACTACGAATGAATGACAAAATGGATACATGGATTTTGAAAGAAGTGGTAATTGAATGTATTTTTTTGTTGTTGTTTTTTTGAAAACAATAAAAAATTGATCTGGATAGACGTCTGTTTCGGTGACTGTGTGAGGAGATTTGACAATGTGCCGACAACGTGACGACTTTCTCTTTGTGGCTCACTATTTAGATGGAATGCAGTGTTTTTAGTTTGTGTGTGTGTGTGTGTGTGTGTGTGTGTGTGTGAATGGCAGAGTTTAGAGGATTGTTAACTAAGTGCACCTCATGGGAGAAGCATAAAAAGCCAGAGAAAAAGAAAGAGCAAAAAGGAAATTTCTCTGCCTCCGAGTCATTTCACAGAACCCTGAGAGGAAAGGGAGGTAATTTCCTCTCCGTCATGTGGATCAGCATAAATTAGCATGGAAATGGTAAAATCGGTGTGGGAGCTGTAAAATCCTCGGCTACTCTAAATGGAAAATGTGTGTGTGAAGTTTCATAAATACCAGAAGTTTGGCATTTAAATAAGGTTCATCTGTTGCATAAGGTCTTCGTATACATTCATTTATTATACAATCAATAATACACACACACACACAAAGAAGTCCCCTAGGTTTAAGGACACTACACTTCAACAAGGGTGACAAATAGAGGTGATGCAGTTATAAGAAGGAAACTCTTTTCAATAACGCTTCGAGGGTCGTTTAAAAAAAGAGTTCAAATGTCCCAGCGAAGCTCTATTCAGAGTATCTTGAACCCATGTTAGTGTAAATCCTCTGACGCAGATGACTCACATCTAGATTTTCCACTCTGGGCTTTTCAATCCTGCTTGGTTCAAAGCACTCGCCTATTTTCTTTCTTAGAACTAAAGAAAGCCTGATCATAATTTAATCACGAGCTGAGATGAAGTTCACAAGCACGTCTTCTTTCTGAAAGGCATCGTCTCTATTTTTTCCCCTCCTACATGGTGATCATGTAGAGTCTATGAACTTCAGACTGATTTTCCGATCGTGGCAAAAAGGCAAGCTGAAAGTGTGTGTGCTCGTGTGTGTGTGTGTGTTTGTGCGCGATACGCAGCTGATCTGAAGCGTGTCTCGTTCAACACACAGGGCCACACACTCTGCCGTCTGTTTCTCACTTTCCTCTAATTGAATGTCATTCGCCTTCTGAACGGTTTGAGATCAGATCTTCTGCGTGGCGCAGAGTTTAGCTGACCTTTGCTTTTAATAATAATTACAGCATGTGTCAAAAAATAAAATGCAAGATGAAAAAAAAAAGTCTTTTCACTCCGAAAAGGTTAAGAAGAAGCTCAGTGGTTAAGATCTAATGAAATGTCATTTGACTTCCCTGAAGGTGGGATGGAAATAGCAATGCTCTCAGATCGTTAATTAAATTTACTCTGATTAGTCAATGACCTCGATTCACATATACAGCACTTTAGTCGGTTTCAGTCAAGCCCTTGATGTGTGTATTATACTCTGTGTGAATTAAAACAAATGCTCATGTGACACAGAGATGTGTTTTCAACTGCTGCATTTGAACTGCAACTTTCTCAATTCTATACAAATTAATTCATATTTGCTCTAAAGAAATACATCCAAATGATCGGCTTGAATGAGTGGTCAAATGGGGCACGGTGGCTTAGTGGTTAGCACGTTCGCCTCACACCTTGTGTGTGTGGAGTTTGCATGTTCTTCCCGTGCCTCGGGGGTTTCCTCCAGGTACTCCGGTTTCCTCCCCCGGTCCAAAGACATGCATGGTAGGTTGATTGGCATCTCTGGAAAATTGTCCGTAGTCCCGAGACTCGAACCCACAACCTTAGGGTTAGGAGTCAGACTCTCTAACCATTAGGCCACGACTTCCCCCCATCTTCTTTAGAGATTTGCACAAAAAAGAAAGAAAATTTCTTAACCTGATTTCATCTTAACCTGATATTTATACCTGCTCATGAAATGTCTGTAGAGACACAATAAAGAAAAATAAAGATAGAAAAGGAGTAGCGGAAACGATCGGTGCCGCTCATGAGTGTACATAAGAAATAGCAAATACGATGAGACGATTGCTTCACTAATATGCTAATAAAGCTAATCTAATGTCTAGCAACAGAAATGCACGCATCGTGTAAATGTGACCCTAATGTGAACCTAGCGTACTGTAAGACATCATCTCACTTCCAAACCAAATCCAGCTAAACAGACTCAACCACCAAGCAGGAAGTGAGGCAGTAGTACCTGTACTGTACATGCTGTGTAGTACTGATTAGAGATGCAAGCTAAACTGATACGCAAGTTTCAAGGCTCAAGCTGAGCTGAAGACAAAACTGAAGATCCAATGTAAATCCATCTGGGTAAGTTTTCTGTGATCTTTCCACACAGTGTTGAAGGTCAGTACCAAAGCATAGATTTCTGACCAGACAAAAAAAGATCTTTATGAATGTTTTAACACCAGACACTTCATGTTCCACATTGTATTTTTTATTTATTTATTTATTTTTTTGCTTTACTTGTTTGTTTCTTTAGTTTTTACAGTAGTTGTCCTCAAACCTGGGGATTGGAGGATTCTATCCCTGCCTCTGCTTTGGTTGCATGGACTCTGTATGTTCTCCCCATGCTTCAGGGGTTCCTCTGCCAGTCCAAAGACATGTGATGCAGGCTGACTAGGTATCTCTAAATCATCCATAGTGCATGTGTGTGTCTGTGGGTGACTGAGATGCCTCCAATTAAATACGGGTAAAACCAAAGGACTGGAGGTGGATTTCCATAGGCACAAACAAAATTCATTATTACCACCAGTGAACATTCAGGGAAAGGACATTGTGAGAGTGGACTCTTACAAATACCTGGGTATTTGTAAGACAGGACAGTGCAGACTCTTTCTGCTGAGGAGACTAAGGTTTTTTTGGAGTGCAGGGAGAGCTACTGAAGACCTTTTTTTGACTCTGTAGTGGCCTCAGCCATATTCCATGGTTGTATTCTGGTGCAGCAGCATCTCTACTGCAGAAAGGAAGAAACTGGACAAGCTGATCAGGAAGGCCAGCTCAGTCCTGGGGATTACTCTGGATACTGTACAGGAGGTGGGAGAAAGGAGGATGGTAGCAAAACTATCATCATTGCTGCAGAACGACTCTCACCCGCTGTATGAAACGGTTTCAGCTCTGAGCAGCTCCTGTTACATCCTAAGTGTCTAAAGGAGCGATACAGACGCTCTTTTCTCCCTGCTGCTATTAGACTTTACAATCAAAGCTGCTCCCAGTGAACCAGTCACCATAATACACACTGTTATTACTGTTGAACTGCAATAATAACATTAAGAAAGCATTTTAATCATGTGCAGTAAAAGCAATTCTGAAAAATGTGCAATATGTCTTCAATGTAATATAAATGTCTTCAATTATATTATGCCTTCATTCTTTATTCTTTTTATATATTTTTGCTGCTGTAACAGAGAAATTTCCCCATTGTGGGACGAATAAAGGTATATCTTATCTTATCTTATCTTATCTTATCTTATCTTATCTTATCTTATTCTGCCCTCGGTTGGACTGGCAGCCTAACAATGGTGTCCCCCTGCTTCCTGTCCCAAGTTTCCTGGGTTAGACTCAAGGTTCCTTTTGAACCTATGTAGTATAAGTGTTACAGAAAATTGATAGATAACTGATAGATAGCAAATAAAACCAAAATTATTTAATTTAACTCAACAAAGAGACAAGGTAATATGTTCCCTTTAACAGTAGTGAATAAAGAGTTAAAGAATATAAGTTGGATTATTAAGGAAGGACAAATGAAGAGGGTGGGAGATTTTCATATCAGTTAAAGCAATAATACTTTAATTTATTAAAGGGTGTGCTGGTAATTGAAAAATAATCAATGATGCAGTGGTGTGATGAAGTGGGGCTACTGATACCACCCCGGAGATGAGTATTTGTTTAATAACTCCACAACTCTTACACCACAGCAATTTGACAAGGATTGTTTGTTGACTGAAGAATTCCCCTATACAGAGAATCTCATCGCACTGACACAGTAGAGGTCCTTTTATAAATGATGAATAATAATTAAATAAAGTGTCACAATATCAGTGACCTTAAGCATCTGTTATTCCTAATAATAATAATAATAATAATAATAATAATAATAATAATAATAACAATAATAAGAATAATAATAATAATAACAATAATAATAATAATAATAATAATAATAATAATAATAATAATAATAATAATAATAATAATAAACCTGTAGTCGTAAATTAAGCACCATCTTCTGACCAATCAAATTTGAGAATTCAGCAGTGCTGTGGTGTAAAAATGATTAAATTAAATTAACTATCAAGCTCTATTGAGGATACAGATAGTAACAGAATGGAGACTGGGACTAACGAGGAGAAGGAGTTGACTGAGACTAATGAGGAAACTAATAAGAAGGAGGGGAAGAAGGAGGTGAATGAGACTAATCAGGAGAAAGAGGAGGAGTTGACTGGGACTAACAAGGGAAAGGAGGAGGAGGAGGAGGTGGAGGAGGAGCAGTTGACTGGGACTAATGAGGAGAAGGAGGAGGAGTTGAATGGAACTAACGAGGAGAAGAAGGAGGAAGAATCTGGCACTAACGAGAACTTGGCATTCTTGAACGGTGGAAAGAACTATGGAATAATGAGGTCATGTCTCTCTAATCTTGTACCCAAATATGTGAAACAATTTCTTTTCCTGAGTCATAACCTCTTTATTTACATTTAATAAGGAATATGAGAGACACGCTGACACTGGAAGAAGCAGATACTAATAACAGGGAGGACACCGAAGCTAAAGAAGGAAAGGACACAAATTAATGAAGGAGAGGAGCCGGGGAGTCGTTTTTAGTTAACCGAGGGTGTGAAGCAATATCAAGGCCATGTCTCACACTCTTGTTTGTGAAAGTAGACTTATAACTGATTGATTACTCCCACTAACAAGCGCTAATGAACACAGAACTATTGGCAAGAAGCAAAGTAGTACAAGCCTGCTCGTTGTAGTCAAATGCGTGACATTAAAGACACGTTATTATCTATAACTGATGTACTCAGTGCACTAATAAACATCAGCAAAGGGGAGGACAAGCAGAAGGAGACGGGTCATAATGAAACGGGTGATAAAGGTACTAACAAGGACGATTTATAGGCTAGCGGTTCCCTATACCTCATTAGAGACAGGTACTGATTAGTGGAAGAAGGTACTCATGGGGAGAAGACTAGGAGTGGAGTGGAAGCAGGGATTATTAATGCAGTGCCTCTGCACTTTTGTGTTCAATTTGAAACATTTTGTTGGAGCTGTTGTACAATAAATAAATGACTAATTGCATGAATAAGGTCATTATAAAGAGGGGTTAAAGGAAGGGTCTCCAAATTAGTGCATATCCCTATTAATAAAGGTGCAAATTGGAAAAGAGGCACTAACATGACCTTAGCTTTGTGTGTAACATCAGCCCTATTCAGACTGGAGAAATGTTTTTTTTTATGTGATCTGGAAAACTAATTATATACTATTTATAGTAAGTGTCTTCCTCCAGTCCAAATATGAATATTCACTCACTCATTTCACCCATCTCAGGCGTCATCGGGCATCAAGGCAGGATACACCCTGGACATAGTGCCAACCCATCACAGGGCACACACACACACTCTCATTCACTCACTCAATCACACACTAAGGACAATTTTCCAGAGATGCCAATCAATCTACAATGCATGTCTTTGGACTGGGGGAGGAAACCGGAGTACCCGGAGGAAACCCCCGAGGCACGGGGAGAACATACAAACTCCACACACACACAAGGCGGAGGCGGGAATCGAACCCCCAACCCTGGAGGTGTGAGGCGAACGTGCTAACCACTAAGCCACTGTGCCCCAAATATGAATAGGTAATACAAATTGACAGTTTCACATACACAACAGTAGACATGGTGTGTTAAGAGTCCTGACTCTTACTCAACCCTACTGAACACCGTTGGGATGAACTGGAACACCGAATTTACCCCAGATCTCCTCACCACCCCGACATCAATGTCCGATCTTCCCCACTTCCCCACATCCCCAGAACAGAAGAGTGGAGCTTATTGTAACAGCAAAGGTGAATAAATCCAAAGAAGAAAATAAATGTTTAAAACACACATACTGTATAGGTGTGATGCTCAGGTCCCCAAACTTTTGTCAATACAGTATATGTGCAGTAGGAAAAATAGAACAAACCTAAAAGTTTAATGTCACTTTAAACAACCAGACTAATATTTGTCTAATATTTTTTAGCCTAAAGCCACAGTTTTTTTTAAATACAATTAGCTTGAAAATTGAAGTTCTTGCTGAATTCTCTGCTTACTGCTTTCAATTATTTTGTTAAATGCTGAATGAAACTAGATGAATCTTTTTTTTTATTTTTTATCCCTGGTCACATCTTCTGCTGTCACATCTGTGTTACATCTACTGTTACATCTACAGTCATATCTGTTACTAACTCCCTCCATTGCTCACGCATATTAACCTTTAAAAGTGTAAATGTATGTAGCCCACTGAGAGGCCGTAAATAATTAAATATCTATCAATATCAATCAAGTCTCGATGAAGGGTGGCGACAAAAAAAAACAAAAAACAAAAAAAAAAACAGGAGGACTATAGAGAAGAAAAACCCTACCAAGATAATCATATCACAACACAGAGGGTGTTTTTCACATATGCAGTGTTTAGTTCGAACCCTGGTGCGTTTTTCTCTTTGGCGTTATGCCAAGAGCACCATCTCAGCAAGATGGTCTCGGTATGGTTCCAATCAAACTCTAGCACAATTTGCTTGCAGTGAGAATCCTGGATCAACCCAGATACAGGAAGTGAAACGAACAGGCTGTATGATTGTGTTGTGGACAGCATTTTGTGTGGATTCATGTACTGTATGAGCTGCTAAAATGACCCACGAGGTGCGAACTGAGCCTAACGACAGCACTGAGGAGCTGGGACGTGTGCTGGATATTTAAACTGATGAGCAATAAGAGAAAATAAACAGGAAACATGATAAACAAAATGTTTTAACTTAGAGATTTCTATCATTATGGAATAATAATGTATTTAGAGAGCAGCTGTGTTTTCTCTGCTCAGGGCATTTTTTTCTACAAATACTAGACAAATGTTTGTTTTCTTACTGTTTTATATTATTATTAATTTAATTACATTACGGGGGCACGGTGGCTTAGTGTTTAGAACATTCGCCTCACACCACCCGGGTTGGGGGTTCGATTCCCGCCTCCGCCTTGTGTGTGTGGAGTTTGCATGTTCTCCCCGTGCCTCCGGGGTTTCCTCCGGGTACTCCAGTTTCCTCCCCCGGTCCAAAGACATGCATGATAGGTTGATTGCAGGGTTCCCACTCTTTTTCAGAGATCATTTTCCAGGACTTTTCCAGGACATTTCAAATTTAGCAAAAAAAAAAAAAAAGGATCACAGATTCACTGCCTAAAGTAATATGTTCTTCTCTCCAGAAGAAAAACAACGTACACTTTATGGCTATTACTTAACTATACTTTTAAAGACAATTTGTCATGTGAATGAAATTTCAACATTTATAAAATAAAAAGACCGCACATATTAATACCCTTTCCTTTCTCAGGCCAATGCCGTCATGCATGCTTTAGTTTGATGTGCATTCCCCTTGCACATGATATTCAGATTAACAAGGTTAATATAACCTGGTTACCCGTCACCATTTGCTGAAAACATTCGAGCACTTAAACCATTCCTAGCGCCTGAAACCGCCAACACAAGACAGCGTCATCCGTCACAGCGAGATTAAACAGCATAACAAAAAACCCGTCAAAACTCAGCGTCCCTGAAGAGAGCGCTTTCTGTTACTAATTTTTAAATGATCAAGATGATCTTTAAATGATCAAGAACATTTAAAAATAATAATTTTCCAGGACAACAAGATTTTTTCCAGGACAGTTTATGTTTTCTTTCATTTTCCATGTGTTTTCCAGGACTGGAACATTGGTCATTAATTTTCCAGAATTTCCAGGTTTTCCAGGACGCGTGGGAACCCTGTGATTGGCATCTCTGGAAAATTGTGCGTAGTGTGTGAGTGTGTGAGTGAATGAGAGTGTGTGTGTGCCCTGCGATGGGTTGGCACTCCGTCCAGGGTGTATCCTGCCTTGATGCCCGATGACGCCTGAGATAGGCACAGGCTCCCCGTGACCCGAGGTAGTTCGGATAAGTGGTAGAAAATGAGTGAGAGTGAGTGAGTAATTACATTACACGGCCAAAAGTATATGGACACCTGTTAATCACACCCATGTGGGTCTTCCCTAAAATGTTGCCACAATTTTGGAAGCACAGAATTGTACTACACATTTTTACACATTGTAGAATTACAAATTTCCTTTACTGGAACTAAGAGGCTCAAACCTGTTCTAGCATAACAACATCCCAGTGCACAAAGCCTGCCTGTACGGCTTCTATATAATAGTATAATGGTTTCTTCACTTTACCTAGTGCATTATATGTTACATTTGGGAACCATTTGGGATTCACACAAATCCAGACAACAAACCAGGACGATATTCATGTGATTTAAATAATCTGCTACTACAGAACATTACAACAACTATTGTTTAAAACCTAAATCAGAGACTATAGGCATGTGCGTCTCTGGATAGTTAGGAAGAACCCAGTGAAAGAACAGAAGAAAGAAGAGAACGGAAGGAACACAGCAACATCACCATGGGAGCTCTGACTTAAAGCAGGCACTCACTTTTAAGGCAAGAAAAAAAAAAGAAATGTTAGTTTGACAAGTCTGTACTTTGACAGATTGTACGTTCTGCTGACTGAAGAGATTATACTGTATTTAAAAAAAAAAAAAAAAAAAAAAGGACTTGTAATTACTCCGGGTAAAATCCTGTCTGGATTGACACAGCAATAAAGATAAAACTATTCTTTAAATAGTGATATATGAAGTGTATGAAGTGATTTTTTCTGTTATTTTCACTGAAAATGTTCACCAAATAAAGGGTTCTGGGGGTTTATTATGCTTCTATTCATTACGTTCCTAGCACTAGTAGAGCCTACATATATACAATAAGGCCACGTGAGCTACTAATGATGAAACAGAATTCGCCATACAAGCGATTGTAATAAAGGTCAAAACAATCAGTTTGCATCCAAAATGAGAGGTATGTATAGTACATGGAACTCATTTTAATACAAACTGCTTGTTTTGACCTTTATTATAAGTGTTTGTATCTAAGGTTGGACTCATATAGCGGTAATGACCATGACTACGTCATGAAATACCCCGTTTTTTTTTTTTGTTGTTGTTTTTTTAAGTCCTTTTTAAATCGATCATAATTAAAACTGATGTCGTCTGGTAACATTACTTCACAGACTTCGAGAAAGTCTGGAAAAACAGTACTACTGTACAGACTAATTTTTCTCCTCTGTTTCTTTTCAGGAGAAGTGCAGCAACAGTGTATTAAGTAAGCCAGAGCTCATGGAGTGTGCAGCTTTGCTCTGTATGAGCTCTGACACGCTGTCAGTGTTGAAGAAGTAGCACTAGTTCCGGCTGACTGATGACTGGCGGGTTATATATTGCAGTAGTACGCAGTTTGGCAGCCAGCCAAGCAAACTGGTTGAGCTACAGTACCAGGGCCGGCTGGTATAAATGGGATAGATGGATTGCACCCATTTTCTTTTTCAAGAAAAGTAAATAAGCAAGTAAGTAAAACGTTCTGGTAAATAAGTAAATAGGTAAATAGTCTTAATTTCTTTCTAGCCCAAACTGTACAGTAGGTCTACTACCCTGTTGAACACGTGGTCTGGATTTTGTGTGCATTCATTGAGAAAGTGCATCGAAAAATACAAACGTGAGTATAATAATCAAAACCATTGGGACATTCATTCATTCATTCATTCATCTTCTACCGCTTATCTGAACTACCTCGGGTCACGGGGAGCCTGTGCCTATCTCAGGCGTCATCGGGCATCAAGGCAGGATACACCCTGGACGGAGTGCCAACCCATCACAGGACACACACACACTCTCATTCACTCACGCAATCACACACTACGGACAATTTTTTTCCAGAGATGCCAATCAACCTACCATGCATGTCTTTGGACCGGGGGAGGAAACCGGAGTACCCGGAGGAAACCCCCGAGGCACGGGGAGAACATGCAAACTCCACACACACAAGGTGGAGGCGGGAATCGAACCCCGACCCTGGAGGTGTGAGGCGAACGTGCTACCACTAAGCCACCATGCCCCCCCATTGGGACATTTCATTTTTAATTCTAAATTTATTTCACAATTTTACATATAAATGAATTTGGAAAGGAAAGAAAAAGTAGATAATACAAATACATGAATTTACTTCATCAAGAGCGACTTGCATTTTATACAAATGAGGGTTAAAGGCCTTTGTGCCGGGGTCCGGCGGTGACAGCTCGGTTGAGCTGGGATTTGACCTCACAACCTTCTGACCAGTAAGTCAACACCTTAACCACCAGGTTATCACATCCCACTAAAACACAGAGCTGACTTTGTACAATTTGAACAAAAGAACTGAAAAGAATCAATAAGTACGTGTATTCTATTGGGAAAAGACATGACGTATGAGTACGGATATAAAAATATAAAAGAAAATCGGACGTGAAAATTGTGTGGCCGTTCCGTCTATTGTTGCGTCTCTCTCGCGTGTGTACCTGTAACATATTTTTGACTATGGCCTTATTATTGTAATCACCGGCATCACTTCTAACTCTCATTTTCACATCATTGTGAATCTGTTCAAATACTCTTCTCTTAAAACGACTCATTTTATTCAGCTATTTTACTGAAAAAAAAAAACGAGGAAGATTCTAGCAATCCGGCTTTTGAGACCTCGTTCACGTGACCAAAGCAACCAAAGCAAAACGATGGAATTAGTGGCACTGGAGGCTCAGCCGGGGGGTCACTCCGTGAGTCAGTGAGAATGTACGTTGTATATGAATATAACTTGTTCAACAGAGGCTGACAAATTATATAACTGATTCTAATTGAACCCACTGTACTGGCTGTGATCAGGGTGGCACTTTGTGTGTAATTGGGGTTACATATCATACATTACTAATTGCTACTGTGGGAATGCAGACTAGAAATACTGTGAAAATAACAGTAAAAAAAATGCATTCAGAATTTATTTTCCTTTCTGAAAATTTTTCACTACTGGTGTCAAGTAGTGATGGAGACAGAGGCAAGTGAAGGTTTGTATTGGATCGAACGTACAGTGTCAGGAAAAAAAAAAAAAAACAGAACTAGGAAAATACACAACCATCTGGTCTTATAACGGCTAATCAAGCTGAAACTTGAAGTGTAAATGCAAAGCAATAAGTAATAAGGTGATGCTGAGAAATGAAGTACAGCACAACCAGAGTTTCTCCCTGTAACTGATGCTGACATGACATCTACACTCACAACTCTATAAAACTACCCTGGGAAAAATCCTACCTACTTTAACAGATTGTTAACACTGTATATCACTATGCATGAAGCGAAGAGGCGTTAAGACACTGGAGATGTCACATCCTCTATGCGTCGTTCAGTTTTTGACGGAGCTTCCATGCTGCACGCTCTAGGGTTCAGAATAAACTTTTCCACCGGATTATAATCATGAATACATTTTAATCGTGGATACGGCTTGAACCGGTTTAGCACGATACACACGATTACTCATTTGTATATGTATTGTACTGAATTATTTACTTTCATTGTTAACATTATAGCCTAAAAAAAGCACTGAAGCGGGAAGCTTTATGTGCGGCCCGTGCTGCAGCCGCACATAAAGCTTTTTTTTAAAGGCCGCAAATTTTTCTTTAATTCTAAAAAAGAAGTTTTATAAAAAGGGGGACATGGTGGCTTAGTGGTTAGCACGTTCGCCTCACACCTCCAGGGTTGGGGGTTCGATTCCCACCTCCGCCTTGTGTGTGTGGAGTTTGCATGTTCTCCCCGTGCCTCGGGGGTTTCCCCCGGGTACTCCGGTTTCCTCCCCCGGTCCAAAGACATGCATGGTAGGTTGATTGGCATCTCTGGAAAAAATGTTCGTAGTGTCTGATTGCGTGAGTGAATGAGAGTGTGTGTGTGTGCCCTGCGATGGGTTGGCACTCCGTCCAGGGTGTATCCTGCCTTGATGCCCGATGATGCCTGAGATAGGCACAGGCTCCCTGTGACCCGAGGTAGTTTGGATAAGCGGTAGAAAATGAGTGAGTGAATGAGTCAGTGAGGTCAACTAGTACAAATCAGCACACATGAAACAGCAAAGCCTATGTAATCGGTGCAGGGCGAGTTTTACAATCAGGATAAAATGACAAATGAAATCATCTTCCTCTCATTTCTCCAGCTTAACTCTGTCCTTTCTCTCAGATGAACCAAACAATCAAGTCTACAAGATAAATGTTCACTTAGCGTCTCATGTGGCCATCTTCTTCTTAAGTGTCCTCCTCCACCTGGCTCATCTCCATCTAGCGCCACATTATTGTATGCTTATATGTGCTATTGACCAATTATGGCCCCTGTTTCCACTGGGTTTCTCTGTGAACAGGCTGCTGATTTGATTTATTTAGAAATGATTTCCCTCTTGGCATCTCTATATTTTGTATCCCCAATGACAGTGGCCTACTTTATCCAGCAGTCACACATACACTCGCATACACACATACACAGGAGCAGCTGTATTTCCCTGTCTCACTAGACGTTTGTGTGTGTGAGTGTGAATAATACGCTTTTGCTCAAACAGAACCCAGCAGCTGTTTGTTCTTGTCTCTTTCATAATAGAAAAAAAGGCATGAATAAAAATATACGGATAAAAGTGATGGACACTTCTTATACAAAGTGCTTAATGATTGATTAATGATGTGCGTGTGTTCCGTGTGTAGACGCTGCTCTGTATAAGCTGTATATCAAGTAATAATAATAACCACTCAAGCCAATAGAGATAGTTTTAAGGACTTACCGGTGTCTGCGTATAGGTAAAGATTTGAGTAAATAACATAATACTTAACAAGTGTCTAAAGCTAAAAAGTTATGATAATATTCAGTTACTGTTTTTTAAGCAGGAAGAAAATATTACAACAAAAAAACATGCAAAAAATTCCTAATACATAATACGTCAGGGGACGTGATGGTTCAGTGGTTAAGGCTTCGGGTTACTGATCAGAAGGTCGGAGTTCAAGCCCACAAGCTGCTGAGACATCAACGTTGGGTCCTTGAGCAAGGCCCTTGACCTCACCTGCTCCAGGGGCGCCGTACTATGGTCGACCCTGCGCTCTGACCCCAGGCTCATAATAACCTGGGATATGCGAAAACTTAAAGCATTTCACTGCATATCATGTGTGTATGTGACAATTTATTGTTTTGTTTTTTAATCATGGACTTTAAACTGTAATCTAACACTGTACATGCATGGCCATGCGAGCTAGCCGGTCAGCTGCTTAGCTAACACGCTTAGCGATTTGACTGCTGGCTTTGAATGTCTTTTAGACTCAGAAATCTGTTAGACTGATGACTCTGGTCTAATCAAGGCAAGGCAAGTTTATTTGTTTAGCACATTTCATACACAGAGGTCATTCAAAGTGCTTTACATAGAAATTAGAAAAATAAATAATATATGTAAAAATAAGAGACACACGATAAAATCATAATAAAAACAAAGAACAATTTAAAAAAAATAATAAAAATAATATATATAATATGCCCTGCGATGGGTTGGCACTCCGTCCAGGGTGTATCCTGCCTTGATGCCCAATGACGCCTGAGATAGGCACAGGCTCCCCGTGACCCGAGTATAGTTCGGATAAGCGGTAGAAGATGAATGAATGAATGAATATATATAATAATCACAGAACAGATCACAGAACAGAGTTGCTTTTAAACATACAGCAACACCGTAATGTAATATCTCATATAATACGAGATTAAACGTGTACTACTGTACAGTTACTGAGTATCCAGCCGACTCCGTTCCACGCAGCGACCCGAGCCTTTTACGTTGTGGTCTTTTGGAAATTGATGCACATAATTTATGAACTCAGGTTTGTTTCTGACCTGAGGGAAGTGAACAACATCACGGTACTAATTGTAATTTTGACATGAATATTTGTTTGAAAGGCATTATGAGGGAACAGCATTATGAGGGAAAAACTTACACACACACACACACACACACACACAACATAATGTGACCGCAGCGCAGCAGTGATATGGTGGTAAAAATGTTTTTTACCACCATATCAAAAAGATTAAAATGATCACATAAAGATCTATTATACTATTCATCCATCCATTTTCTCTAGAGTTTATCCTACACAGAGCTGTGGGAAAACATGGAATCTATCAGGGAACCCATACCAACCCATCAGAGGGCAAAAACACAAACACACACAACCCCCTCACCCTTTTAACCCCCCCAACCCCACCACCGCACACACATACCCACATGCACACACACAGACATGCACACACTGCTACATTACTACCGTATTTCATGTTAAATTATCGTATAGAATGACAGATCACGGCTTGAGCGTGTCAATTTAATTTGATGAGTGGGAGCTCTGAAATCCCCATTTGCATAAGATCGGTGATAATTGCTCTTTTTAATGCAATTCATGCTCCTGTACACACCAATTATGTACGAGCTCTTAAGCCTAATTCATTAGTGAACAAATGCAGCTGTGCCATGCTTAATCAAATCTTGTGCACAGTCTGACCAACACACCAACATCGATTAAAGGTCGATGTTAGACAAAATGATCAGGACAAGATGAAATTGACCGAAAGATCAAACGGCAGCTGTTTCTTATTTGTGTAGCAGCCTGGGAAACCTTTCATATGTGTTTGACATTTACTATTGTTTATATATACTGTATATATATATACGTATATATATATATATACGTATATATATATATATATATATATATATATATATATATATATATATAAATATATATATATATGTATATATGTATACATGTTACTTTACACATAAACCTGATAGTCTCAACTTTCATCTCTCAACCTCATAACCTCAAACCTCATTTTTGTGTAATAATTTATAAGGCTGCAGATAATCAGAGTAAAAAATGCTTTCGGTACGTGCGAAAGGAGCAAGCTATCTAAAACTGAGAGTGTTTCCACTTTGCATACTCATTAAATCTTGATTTTCTGTATAATTGCGTCTTGTTGTGCAACTCCCATGTCAAGAATCTTATTATCCGATACAGAAAAAAACAATGTTATGGCCTTCAAAACAAGTCTTGAATGACTTTAATGGGTCCAGCTGGACCACAAGCTAGAGCTAATAAGCTCTTTTATTTATTTATTTATTTATTTATTTATTTATTTAAATTGCTATTTTTTTCTTGTTGGCCGAACAGCTTTGGCACACTGAATTTATACCAAAGTTAACTCATAGTTAATAAAGTTATCATGTCCATCCTGTACTGTACATCCATGTTGTGTTTTGTGACCACTGGACTCTCTTGAAGTCACAGTGTATTCATTCATTCATTCATTTTCTACCGCTTATCCGAACTACCTCGGGTCACGGGGAGCCTGTGCCTATCTCAGGCGTCATCGGGCATCAAGGCAGGATACACCCTGGACAGAGTGCCAACCCATCACAGGGCACACACACACACACTCTCATTCACTCACGCAATCACACACTACGGACAATTTTCCAGAGATGCCAATCAACCTACCATGCTGTCTTTGGACCGGGGGAGGAAACTGGAGTACCCGGAGGAAACCCCCGAGGCACGGGGAGAACATGCAAACTCCACACACACAAGGTGGAGGCGGGAATCGAACCCACAACCCTGGAGGTGTGAGGCGAACGTGCTAACCACTAAGCCACTGTGCCCCCTGTCACAGTGGATTATTCAATGATAATAATAATAATAAGAAGAAGAATAGTAGTAATAATACAAAGAAACCATACAAGGTATTGCTCATTTTTCAATTTGTTGTTTTAGAATTAAGAAAATTATCGTCAAATTATAATAATAAACAAAACAGTAAAAGTAAAGCACATTTGTTCAGCACACTGAATCCTTTATAACAGCACACGCCATCAACATTAACATCAGGCATCACCACTGCAGACAAAGTGCCATGGATCCCCCAGAGGCACAGAGCTACATAAGCGCTGCACAAAACGCTACCTAGAACAAAACACGTACTGTAATGTGTCTGATAGGTGTTTATGGCCTTTGAACCTAATTAATCTAAGGTTAATTATATGTTCTTTTGTTTTTAGTATTCTAATCCAGGCGTGAGAGGAAAACCTTGCTGAACGATTATCAATTATGTCAATCAGTCTATTATAAAATAAAGTCAAGCAAGAAATGAAAGAAAATTCCAAACCAAAACGTTAATAGCTTTGATCTGCACAAAGGAAAAAGAATTGAAAATGAATAAAATATTATCGGAATTAAATCATTTACTGAATTATTTTGATTTACTTAATTATTTAACCATGTACTTTTATAATAAGAATAATGACAACGATAATAATTAACAATAATTACAATACAGATTGTATATCCATATTGCCATGATCTATGGAAGTAGAAATGCTGATGAGATTTTTTACCACAGCAAGAGGCAGGGTTCTAACAGAATTAACTAATTAATCTAATTAACAAATTTGTAATTAATCCTCTAAGAGATAAAAATTTTGCCCATAGCAAACGTAGATCTTTTTTTCTTTTGTAGTTTCCCCAGGCTTAACTAATCCAGCCAAGTGCTTTATCTGTAATAATGCTAGGATTTTAATCGGATTGTTCTTTATTTAGGAACAAATCTAAACATTCACATTCGTATTAAACGACACCACAGTATACCGATGTGTACAAAAGTCAAAAAAGAAAAAATAACTGAGAAAAGTTTTATATAAAAACTTATGGAGGCCACGTTCAAGTATTTTACTTCACCTACATTAGTTGTGAGTCCCATTGAAAGGAGACACACTAATAATGCATGATTAAAATTGGAACATTAATTTAGACACATTAATGGGTGTTAATGATTTCCTAGTGTAACAAGGTCAAGGTTGAAATTAATTTGATCTGCCCTATTCCTCCGGTGGGTGAGTGGGGGGGAAAAACTGCTTGAAATCACAGTAGGGAATTAAAACTTCAGATTCAACGTCAGCCATGTATGTTACATGCTGTATCATCTATACAGTCAGTAAACCTATAAATGCTACAGTAACAACAGTAGGAGGAGCAATGGTTGAAAAGTTTAAAGTTACTACAGCTTCAAGGACTTTTTACAACCCCATAACTCTCCGTTTAGGAGAGTGACAAAAATCCCTGGAGTACTAAAGGCCATTTCTGAAGTTGGCGATACTATGGCCTCACTATGTGGTAGATTGGATTTGAGCATTGGAGATAAAGGCATCGGATACGGTTGAGGTGTGTGGTGGAAAGATCTCTTAAAGGTTGCGTGGAGATCTGTGTCAGCGACTTTGAGAAGGCAACATGGAATAGCAGCCCCAACAATTGATCTGTCTTTAGTAATCTTGTTCAGGCTTGCGGTGGAACACTGGGCACAGGGTGGGAATACATCCTGGTTTGGATGCCAGTCGATTATACAAGGCACCATGCACACAGATCCATACACGAGTTCACACCTAGTGGTAATTTAGTGTTGCCGATCCAACTACTGGCATGTTTTGGAGAGGTGGAAAGCCAGGACAGTCAGACAACCCAGAAGAAACCCTTACAGACATGGAGAGACCATGTGAAATTCCACAGAGACATTAAACTGAGCTCAGGATTCAGGACCAGAACCAGTAAACCTAGAGCTTTGATGCAACAATTGTGCCAATGTGCCAAAAGGATCACACTCCTCACAGAATAAAAAAAAAAAAAAAAAAAAAAACATGGCAGGTTATAGAGCGGAGACTCTGCCTCGTGGTTGATCCTCAGTAGAAAAAAATATATATATACAGGCTCTGCCTAGGTGCCCAGAGTGGACCAGCTCTTTTCAAAGGGGTCAAGGGAATATACTAATGCATTCTACATGTGCTTTGTAGATTTGGAGAAGGAATCTGATTGTGTAACTCAAGCTTTGTGGTGGGAGGTACTGCAGGACTAGGAGATATCTGGGTCGCTACCTCATGCAAGTCAGTTTCTTTAGGTGCACAATGTTCTCTTTCTTTCTGTTAAGTTAAAATTCTTGAAAGTGGATGTCAGGCTCTACCGAGGGACTCGGTCTTGTCTCGGCTCTTGTTTATAGTTTTTTACGTAGAATATAAAGAAATAGTGAAGGTTCGAGCACTGACCCCTTGCAGGAAAGGTGGAAGGAAAATGAATGAATGAATGAGTTCATTTAACTGACAGACAGCCAACTGTAGCACAGCGTAACCTTTTGCAGCAGTACCAGACGGCGCCCGTGTGCAAAGCCATTTTGTGGCATACATTTTTTATGTATTAATTTGCTGTGTGTAAACTAAATTCTTCCAACGTGTCAGCTGCATTGGTCAATTTAGGGAAAAAAAAGGATCGGATAGAACTGCAGGATTGATTTGCTGTGGACCTTTTAATAAAGAAGTGAAACTAAACATGCTAGCACAAACAGACAAACAAGCAAATTAATAAACACCCCCCCACCTCCTAGTATACATACGATCCCCCCCCATATACAGAACATAGTACTCATCTTGTGGGGCACGTTGGCTTAGTGGTTAGCACGTTCGCCTCACACCTCCAGGGTTCGATTCCCGCCTCCACCTTGTGTGTGTGGAGTTTGCATGTTCTCCCCGTGCCTCAGGGGTTTCCTCCAGGTACTCCGGTTTCCTCCCCCGGTCCAAAGACATGCATGGTAGGTTGATTGGCATCTCTGGAAAATTGTCCGTAGTGTGTGAATGAGAGTGTGTGTGTGCCCTGCGATGGGTTGGCACTCCGTCCAGGGTGTATCCTGCCTTGATGCCCGATGACACCTGAGATAGGCACAGGCTCCCCGTGACCCGAGGTAGTTCGGATAAGCGGTAGAAGATGAGATGAGTGAGTATTACTCATCTACAGTATGTTTATATTTTATTGGCTTAATGTGATAGAACAGTTTGTTGTTCAGAAAAGTCTGATCTCAGAGACTGTGTTTATTTAATCTCTGTAAATGCTGTAGTAGATACAGTAAACAGGACTGAAAAAAACCTAGATACAGGAAGAAGTGTGAAAAAGAGATAGATTGTAAGAGAGAGAGAAAAGATTTAAACAGTAGTCAATAACAAACACATACATTTATCAGCCGCCTTGTCTCTCTTCACACCTCCATCTATCCATACGTTCACCTGTCTGCGTATCCATCCAAACTGTCAGCAAGGTGTTCTTTACAAAGCTCCTCTAATTAGATACTGGTGAACACCAGCACAGCTTCTTTCCCCAGGCTGTAATCCTTCTAAACAACGACCCTTCCTATATCCTTCCTTTCTGTTCTTTACAGCATATAGCAATATCAATGTCAATGTCAACCAACACGGTGGAACAGCATATTGTGTCATACTGTAGCTCCAGGTTCCACGGTTTAATCCTGAACATAATTTACTATAAGTCTGTAGAAGTTTAGCAATTCTCCCTGTCTCTGGATGGGTTTTTCCTCCAGGTCACTGGTGGATTGGCTATGAAAAACTGCGGAGTTGTAGAATTGTGTGGTTTGTATGTGGTACCCTGTATACCATCCAGGGTGTGTTTTCTTTCTTTCTTTCTTTCTTTCTTTCTTTCTTTCTTTCTTTCTTTCATCTAAATCCACCACAATCCTGACCAGGATTAAGTTCTTACTGAAGATGAATGTACTGTATTTCTATGCAACTGCATAAAGCATTCATTCATTCATTCATTCATTCATCTTCTACCGCTTATCCGAACTACCTCGGGTCACGGGGAGCCTGTGCCTATCTCAGGCGTCATCGGGCATCAAGGCAGGATACACCCTGGACGGAGTGCCAACCCATCACAGGGCACACACACTCTCATTCACTCACACAATCACACACTACGGACAATTTTCCAGAGATGCCAATCAACCTTCCATGCATGTCTTTGGACCGGGGAGGAAACCGGAGTACCCGGAGGAAACTCCCGAGGCACAGGGAGAACATGCAAACTCCAAACACACAAGGTGGAGGCAGGAATCGAACCCCCAACCCTGGAGGTGTGAGGCCAACGTGCTAACCACTAAGCCACCGTGCCCCCCAGTTTGGGAAACGTTTAGATTAAAAAAAATATATAAATGAATTGCTCATAGATGATACGATTAGGTTTGATCAATACAAGTTCTCATGAAGGATGTCACAAGAATTATACAGGGTCAAATTATTACGCATACATTCAACGGAAGGTGGGACTCTACTGTACATGTGAGAATTTGATGATCTTTTTAAGTGTTTTATGTGTGTAATTTTCTACTGGATTTTACTCTGAATACTAAATATGATTAACAGAAAAGCTTTAACCTTTTTCTGCAAACCAAATACATATTAAACTTACAGTACTCTTCGCCATTCACACTCCTTGCAGCTGTGACCGTAGAATTTCACGTGTTTTATCGCCGTGTGATACTGTGTTACATGTCATAAAGTTTTCGGACCTTCGTTGAGACGAGGTCAACCCTGTGAGGATCCTGAGGCATCCAGAGATGTACCTGATCCAGATGGACTCATTGCTTCATTGAATATTCAGACATACTAAGAGAAGATACCAACTCCATGTGGTCTTTAAGGACAACAACCTCCTCATCAATACACAATTGTCAGACTGTATATTTATAATCACACCCTCCACCCAAATGAGGATGAGGTTCACTTTTGTGTCTGGTTCCTCTCAAGGTTTCTTCCTCTTCCATCTAAGGGAGATTTTCCTCACCACCGTCACCTCAGTCACCTCAGGCTTGTTCATTGGGGACAAATACAAACACATATAAATATATGATTAATATTAAATTCTTTTTTTTTTCTTTTTTTGTTTTACATTTGATTTTAGAAAGACACTCTTGCCCCTTTTCCACCGAGGCAGTTTGAGTGCTGGTTCGGAGCCAGAGCCTAATTTAGAACCAGTTCTTTCTTTTTCGACAGCCAAAGCACCGGCTCTGAACCAGGAAAAGTGGTTCTTAAGTAGCACCAAAACGTTGCTGGTCTAGACTTAAGAACCGCTTGTGGGCGGAGCTACTGTTAGCGCATTTGATAATGTACCTTAAGTATACTAATGTTTAATACACTTTTACTTTACCGCAATATGATACATTATCAGCACACATGATAGTAAGTAGCTACAGGCTAAGGCTAACTTTTTTCTGTGTTAATGATAAAATAACGTTATGTACTTTCTCGATAACAACCTCCGTTTATACAGATTACATGGAGCTGCACGTACACATTGGATTCACCGCGTTTGGGTGTTAATGTAGGTTCACAAAGCCATGAGCATTAACAGTAAAGCAACGTCCACCATTTTTGTGTTTGTGTTTGCCGCTGCTGCGCCAACGTTGCTGGGACACGTGACACGTATACAGTGACGTCAGACTCGGCTCTGTGATGCTCTCTAGCTGGTGGAAAGGCAAACCGGTTCTTAGAAGGTTCGCCAGTGGAACCAGTGGAACTTTGAACCAGCACCAGTGCTAGCTCTGAACCAGCACCCGGTTCTTTTTGGTGGAAAAGGGGCATCTGACACTCAATTTTCCTGTATGAAACATTCTCTGCTCCTGAGTACTTTTATACGTGGTTTTTGTAGACAGAAGAATACTGCATAGAATGTACAGTATATTATGTATTGACACAATGATTTGTTATGTAGATCGTAAAAGTATCACAGTCTGTTTAAAGACAGCTGGAGGCTGGTGTACACACTCCACCTACAATCTGTCCTTAATGATAAAACAGGCTTTTCTTTTTCTTAGTGAAGAGTCATAGAGCTGAGAACGTAAGAATACAATCTCACACACACTTTCTATTTCTACAACACACAGAGGAGCAACAGCTGGAGTTTACTACCAAACCCACAACACTAATGGGTCTCTACAGGGTTGTGTAAATACACATGCCTGACTCTGTGTGTATATTGTACATATTTCTAGAGGCACTGTGCGTGCAGAAAAGTGGCAAAAAAAATAGTGTTAGAGCAATTTTTTGTTCACTTGACTGCTGCTTCCTGTTTTCCAGCAACATCCATTGGTATCTGGTAAACTTTTTTTTTTTTAATACACATTAAATATCCTAAACTGAATACCCAGCAGTTTGCACGTTTGTACTGACTGCAGTCAGGTCAAAATATCGACCATAAGACTAAAAATAAGCTCAGTGTTCTTATTTCCACACTCGCCTGCACACACACACACACACACACACACACACACACACACACACACACATACACACACACACCCACCGGCCATCAGGATTATCCCTGAGCACAGAAGACACGTCTGGGGCTCCATTTTCATAAGGATTGTTTATGGGGAGCATTGAGAGGATTAAAAGATATGTTAGCAAACCCATAATAACATTTTATAAACATATAGAAAAAAAAGAAAAAAAAAACAACATGAGTTCAGTTCAACATAAAGGAACAAACCTTCTGGATAAAACACCTGGCCATGGCTTTACTAAAAACCACAAAAACTCATCGTCTTTTAATATGCTATAAAAAAACAACTCATAGACTCATAGTTTGTGGACAGTGTTAGATAAATAAATGTCATTTATTAGTATTATTGTCTCATTAAAGTCAGTGAAAATGGGTTTTAGATGAGACTGCATTAATCACCGGCTTATTTCTAGAGCCGAATGGATACAATTATGAATTATAAATGTAGTAAATGAATTCTTATTCTTCGAACCATGATCATATTTTTTTTTTGTGAATACTAGGAGCTCATCAAATTAATACCTTTATTTTGTTAATTCAACAACATGAATTAAAGGCTTGCTAAAATACTCATGTATAGTTATTAGTATCACAAAATATATATATATATATATATATATATATATATATATATATATATATATACATTTACATTTACAGCATTTGGCAGACGCCCTTATCCAGAGCGACGTACATAAGTGCTTAAATCTCTAACATTGAATACATTAATGCTGGCTCACTAAGTTACATACTTAAGATACCATGAGTTTAAAACATTTGTTCAAAGTTACAATGAAAAAGTGTCAAAGGTGTGTTTTTTTTTTTTTTTTTTGTTTTTTTAAATGCGAAAGAATTAAGGAAAGAAGTGCTAGTTGAAGTGTTTCCTGAATAAGTAGGTCTTCAACCGCCGCTTGAAAATATCCAGTGACTCAGCTGTCCGGACCTCTAGGGGAAGTTCATTCCACCACCTTGGTGCCAGAACAGAGAAGAGTCTTGTAGTATACTTGCCTCTTACCCTGAGAGATGGTGGAACCAGTCGAGCAGTGCTGGTAGATCGGAGGGTGCAGGGTGCAGTGCGAGGAGTGATGAGGGCTTTGAGGTAAGAGGGAGCTGGTCCATTTTTGGCTTTGTAGGCCAGCATCAGTGTTTTGAATCTGATGCGTGCAGCTACCGGAAGTCAGTGGAGGGATCGTAGCAGCGGGGTGGTATGTGAGAACTTTGGCAGGTTGAAAACAAGCAGTGCAGCTGCATATTGAATCATTTGCAGTGGACGAAATTGCGTTCATAGGTAGACCTGCTAGCAGTGCGTTACAGTAATCCAGTCTAGAAATGACAAGAGACTGAACAGGTACCGGAGCAGCCTGTGTGGACAGAAATGGCCGAATCCTTCTAATGTTGTAGAGAAGAAACCGACATGAGCGAGTCACATTAGCAACATGAGAGGAAAAGGACAGTTGATTGTCCATGGTTACCCCAAGGTTGCGAGCTGTGGCTGAAGGGGAGATCAGATCGTTGTGCAAGGATATAGCAAGATCATGACCTGGGGATGAATCACCTGGGATGAAGAGCAGCTCAGTTTTGCTAGGATTAAGCTTTAACTGATGAGCAGTCATCCATGATGAAATTTCTGCCAGACATGCTGAGATCCGGTCAGAAGCTGTGGCATCTGCGGGTGGGAAAGAGAATATATATATATATTTATTTATTTATCTATGGGGAAAACAGCTACATTTTGGAGGCATGAGCTACAAGCTAATAAACCTGAACGGGTGACCAAGAAAAAATATACCTTGCTGATGTCTATTCCAGTAAATACTAATGTAATATGAATATGGCCCTATGGCCCATTGTGAACAAGGATTAGAGTCCTTATAATTACAGCAGCAGGTCTTAGTCGGGGTTAATTAATAAAAAAGGTATGTCTTTCTCTTTAACAAGTTAAATCATAGAGGTCTTTGTATTGAGTGAGAGTTTGTAAAAAGACAGACAAAATTTTGGTTGTCTTTTCTTTTTGCATTCCCAATTTTGAAAAGACGTCATTGCTTCTGCCAGAAAACGTAAGCTGATTATTGACACACTGGGAAAATAAAGACTTGACCTCTGAAAGGATTTGATACCTACTGTATCAGTCTTGACTTTCATTTGGGCTGCATGACTTTGCCTTGTCACCCTTAAGACTCGTCATAACATAGTCATGGACTTGACAATAATAGTCTTGACTACTATTCCAAAAACTGCAACTGGGGTCTTTAAGCTTTTACATTTTTTTATTTTTTTTATTTGATGGTTTCTGATGGCCAGTGACCCCACAATGGAGAAACCTTATTGACAAAGACACTGAATATTATACCCTTGTCAATGTCTTTCAGGTTCTCTACACTCTCAGGGACTATCCTCTTACAGGACATTTGTGTCTCAAATGGACCTCTTTATCTCATCCTTCAGTAAAATTCCGATATTGACTGCACACTCTAAATTTTAGCTAGTCCCTGGATGACCACTTAATGTAAATAACTAAGCTCATGAAGGGCAGGAAGAACTTCTGTGTGTTGGGTATGTGGTGAACTCGAAAATGGAGCTAACCTGAGGAGCTCTTGGTTGCTTAATTCCACTCAACTACAAACTGTAGAAAGGACATTATTAAAATTTACTTTATTCCTTTCTAGTGTCACCCAAATGAGGAGTCTTGTTCTACTAAAAGTTTCTTCCTCATATCATCTCAGGGAGGTTTTCCTTGTCACCATTCCCTCTGGATTGCTCATTAGGGATAAATGTTAGAGCACTTAAAACTTTAAAATTTTATTTTGTTTCCTTTACTTTTGTTAACCTGCTTTGAGACGCTCACTCACTCATTCACTCACTCTCACTCACTCACTCATCTTCTACCACTTATCCGAACTACCTCGGGTCACGGGGAGCCTGTGCCTATCTCAGGCGTCATCGGGCATCAAGGCAGGATACACCCTGGACGGAGTGCCAACCCATCGCAGGGCACACACACACACACACTCTCATGCAATCACACACTCCGGACAATTTTCCAGAGATGCCAATCAACCTACCATGCATGTCTTTGGACCGGGGGAGGAAACCGGAGTACCCGGAGGAAACCCCCAAGGCACGAGGAGAACATGCAAACTCCACACACACAAGGCGGAGTCGGGAATCGAACCCCCAACCCTGGAGGTGTGAGGCGGACGTGCTAACCACTAAGCCACCCTGCCCCCCGCTTTGAGACGCTATACAAATAAATTGAATTGAATTGAATGTAGGGTGACACCATTGATACCGAATGCATTATCTCGTAAACTAGAAGGGATGCAGCCATAAAATGTAGTATAAGGGGCTGCTGCTAAAGACATCTTAGCACTTATTACTGTGTTTTTCTGTGTCTCTTCCCTGAGGCTGGCCGTAGACTCACATCAAGTTGTGGCATCGAGCTGTGTTGAGGGATTAAATGTCACACCCTTCACTGATCCCCATTCCACTTTCCAGCTATCAGCACCGCCAGCATACAGACCACCAGTTCCACCCAATAACCACCCCCTCATTATTGGAGACACCTGATAATCCTTAAAGACACCCATGTAGTTTCATTCTCTCAGACAACTATGTGAAATCTCTCAATTTCCTAAACAAATGTGATTTATTTTTAACCATTTTAGTTTGTTACTGACCAAGTAAGTATTTCCTCTAAGCTGTAGTCACTTTTACTGCTTTTTTATTTATTGAATTTTTTTTTTGCGCAATCACATATCCTTTGGTTTTATGGACATTTACAGTATATATATATATATATATATATATATATATATATATATATATATATATATATATATATATAAGCATGTCTGGTACAAAAAATGGCAAAAAAAAAAAAAATACAAATACAGAAGCTCATTTGCACCAATCGGTTTGTTGGTACATCATTGGCAGTTTTTTTTCCTGTTCCTCCACTCACTGTTATCTACAGTATGTAGCTAGTTTGCTAAGCTAGTCACAGTTCCATTATTCATCACCCAGCTATCCATTATATCCAACTGAGGGTTTCTCAGTATATTTCCATGTTGCCCCTGACCAGGGAGCGTTCAGGTATGATCATTCTGCTTAACATTTCTCTCACTGAATTAAACAGCCACTTGATATTTCCTTGATATTTTCTCTGACATCGACTCTGCTGTGTGTTTAGAGACTGTATTGGAAAGTGTATTATCTGGCACCACAGGAAGAAAAAAAAAATCGTTTTATTTCCTCAAACTGCGAAAATGAGGCATGAAATGAATATTCTGTCATTGTGAAATAGACTTGAAAGCAGATATATTATTATAATTAATGAATTTCTGGCCTGTGTAATCAGTATCAGGATGAATCATGGCTGGCATCTGAAATCTTAATTCCGTCTAATTGTAATATTCATTTCTAATACACACTACTGGACAGATTTCCCCTTTTTCTACCTCTTTTATCCTTCTCCTGCATGTGGAATAATACAAATAATTATTGATTTACTACATATGAATTTATTCCTTCCATATATATATATATATATATATATATATATATATATATATATATATATATATATATATATATATATATATATATATATATATATATATATAATGCAAATTAGATTAATAATTATTTTCTCTTTTATGCAAGTGATATGTTCACAATTTATAAAAAATAATTTAATCCCAAAATACATTAAATATTAAAATATTAATGTTAAAATATTGAAATATTTGTGATGCGTTTGGAGATACCGCTGCTAATCTGTTGGTTTGCTGTTGTATTTTATTTATATAATTCCAATGGAAAAATAAATAATGAGTGGTTGTGTGCCACGCTAATGTCACAGTGGGGCATTAATCACAGAGTTACAGTGTTTTTTAATAGGAAAAAAATCAACAATATCAAACACGAGTGATAAAGATCAGGTTTCACTCTTAACACCTAAATACAAAAGAGCTAGACCTTCTTTTCTAACTCAGCACTATCCGTCGATGTTTGCCAGCATCGTGTTTTGAATGAACTTTTCCTAGATGTCTGAACAGCTGAATCACTGGCTGTCTTCAAATGACATCTAAAGACCTACCTAGTACTTAAACTATCACTTTAAAACTTCAGTTAAAAAAAATCCCTCTTTGTCTTTCAGCTTCCTTTGCTATATTACTTCCAAACAGAGCTTTTAGACTGACAATATTATTAGTCTGTGACCTAGTGAACCAGAATCGACGTATTCACTAACAGAGACTTCAAATCACTTTCATAAATCACTCTGGATATGTTGCAGCTGGTCAGTTCCCAGGTGAACACATGCCAACGTGATATCCCAAACGTGATATTATGGTACAGGACAAAAGTCACTATATGAAAGAAATATCAAGACATCAATCTGAGATGTGGTAGCTTAGTGTTTAAGGTGTTCGACTACTGGAAGTTCAAATTGCAGGAGCAGCCACTGCGGGGCCCCTGAGCAAGGCCCTTAACCCTCAATTGCTAACTTGTATCAAATGAGAATAAAATGTAAGTTACCCTGGATAAGGGTGTCTGCCAAATGCTGTAAATGTAAGACAATCTGACACCATGGGTTCGATCGGCTATGCATCTACTGTATACTAAGGACTGCATGAGTTTATATACTCTTGCAGATAAATATGTAAATAAGGGAAGCAGATAAATATGTAAATAAGGGAAATGGACTAGTTCTGTAGTAATGTTCTGCACTAGTAGGTCTTAATAATATACCATAATATTTGTAAAACAGTATTTAGACATGGCTGCAATATAGCTGAACATATATATATATATATAGTACAAATCGAGGGGTACGGTGGCTTAGTGGTTAGTACGTTTGCCTCACACCTCCAGGGTTGGGGGTTCGATTTCCGCCTCCACCTTGTGTGTGTGGAGACATGCATGGTAGGTTGATTGGCATCTCTGGAAAATTGTCCGGAGTGTGTGATTGCATGAGTGAATGAGAGTGTGTGTGTGTGTGTGTGCCCTGTGATGGGTTGGCACTCCGTCCAGGGTGTATCCTGCCTTGATGCCCGATGACGCCTGAGAAAGGCACAGGCTCCCCGTTACCCGAGGTAGTTCAGATAAGCGGTAGAAAATGAGTGACTGAGAGTGAGTAGTACAAATGGATATCTAGATCTGATCTAAATGCACACGGGAAAATAATACAGTCAGGATACTTCTATTTGAAAAAGTAGATGAACCTTGACAGCATGAGCTTTTTGCAATTATTTTAATAAACTGTAAATTTCATGGGATAAAATGGCCTTTAGCTGATTAACATAGATTCATAATACTGTATGATTCATTGTGAACACACTGACTTGCTTGTATGCTATATCTCACAGGTCAAAGTTTGCTGTCTTTA
>NC_083463.1:5682812-5717812 GCF_030014155.1 Tachysurus vachellii
ATCTTACAAATGTCTATAAAATTACATTTATATTTACATTTATAGCATTTGGCATATGTCCTTATTCAGAGCGACATACAAAAGTGTTTTGAAGTCTCTATCAACAAATACATTAACACTGGTTCACAAGGTTACAGACTTAGGATATCATCAACATAAAACTCTGTTCAGGGATATATATATATTAATTAATTAATTAATTAATTAATTAATTAATTAATTAATTAGTGCAATTAATTAATTAATTCATTCATTCATTCATTCATCTTCTACCGCTTATCCGAACTTATCCGAGTCCCTGAATGTGTTTTTTTTTTTTCCAATAGCGACACAATGATTTTAGAGCTACAGTTTTACAAAGGGTGAGATGGTGGGTAAGAAACCAAGGATTAAAACATGACTCATGTTCCTCAGCTCCTGGGTATGACACGAGAATGTGCATGACAGTGTGGACTTTATACAGTAGGTTTCTAATAGGCTACCAATGTGAAGTCAAATGAGCACAATACTTCCAAAAATCCCAATATGCTGTTCTATAATGTATAATGTACTCATCTTTTCTCACACTATATAATATATCAATTGTATGTTAATGACTAGTACAAATGATTAAGTTTAAAGTCTAAGGGGTGTATTTTAAAGGCTATGTGTCCAATCTGTGTATTACAGTATATCCTAAATCCGAAAGTTTTCTTTGCGAAGCTTGATCTGGGTTTTTGAAACTGAGTTTTGTGAATACTGAATGTGGAAATAGAAAACCTACTTCTCCTTTAATTTGTTTGATTTCTGAAGTGCAGAAACTGAAATGCCTTCACTTTTGATGTGTGAGCATATTTATGAAGCAATGTGCTGCTCTCCCTGAACTCCCTGTTGTTTTCTCTGAGCATACATCAACACTCTTGTTGTTATGAATAATACATAACAGTGAAATAATAATCTCTACCGAGGCAAAAACTGTTTTACATAGTTAGAGTGATAGATAGATAGATAGATAGATAGATAGATAGATGTGACGTCATCTGAATACTCTTGAGGAAGTTTTCCTTATTGTGCTGATTGTTTTGATATGTCACATGTCCATGTTGTGCTAATTATTTATTTTCACGTGACATCACGTGACGTCATCAAAATACACATGAAGGAGTTCCCCTCATTGTTGTGAGTGTTTTGATATGTCACATGTCCATGTTGTAAAAAGTTTTTTGATTTTGCATATATTGGGGGCGGGGTTTTGTTCAGAGTATCACCCTAAAGGAGCTGGCCGTGTTTAGTGTAGATAGTACAAAAGCTTGCCGAGTTATAAACCTCCAAAGTTTATAATGGGAGTCTATGGAAAAAAAGGCCACTTGGAGACCCGGTACCGGAAGTACCGGTACTCGGATCGCTTATAAAAGTCATAGCACATCTCTCCTCAATGAGCCGGTGGATTTGACACCTCATTCACGGTTACGCGCCGCATTTATGTGCGGCACAATAGTAATAATGTTGCTTTGCAAGCACCATTAATGAACATTTTAACACTCAAAAAGAATCAAGTGATGTGGTAACCAAGTGGTTAAGGTGTTGGACTACCAATTGGAAGGTTGCCATAAAGAAGAATGCTGTAAATGTAGCCCGAGAACTGAAATGGTAAGCACTCTACTGCTGAGCCAGAGGGTGTGTCAGAAACACTGGAAAGCCTAAGAGATATTAGCAAGAGGTTAAAAAAAAGAGTGGAGTGCCAGATGGCCAGCAACTCAGTTCATCCAATTTTAACTCAGAAAGGAATTTTAACTAAAGAGAAAAATACTGAGAGCGAGATGGCCGGCTATTCGCTCCACCAACCAATTTCAACCCACAAATGAATTTACTTTATTTTTCCCCCAAAGACCTCTGCAGCCACAGACCAAGAAAAATATTTTTTGCCAGCCTCGTCTAAGCAAAAGACACAAAGAAAGCATGAGAATTTTTTCCAAGGTGCAACCAGTTGGCTGAATGTAGGTCTCATGGGACTACACCGTTAACTGAAGGAGGTCGACGCGTCCCTCTTCCAGCATGCTGAATGGAACCGTTTGGACAAAGGTCCTTTATCAACCGTGCAGGCAAAGTGCTTCCGAGACTACAAAAGGTAAAATCTATATATAATTTGCATACCCATGGGTGTCTTTGAGTATATTTTTTAGTTAAAATTTAGTGTTTTCGGTTAGCGTAGTGACCTATTTGCAGGTTCCTTGGAATTATTTTGTGTTTGCTATTATTGTGAAGTATGAGACTTAGTGGGGAGTGGGGAGTGGTGGCTTGGGAGGCTAATCAGAAAGTCATGGGTTCAAGTTGCCTTACCCCTGGTTGGAGTCTCGTTGCCTGGTGTGCACTCTGCTGCTAATTGATTCACATGGACATCCAGTGACTCATGTGATTGCTGTGGACGGGGCGACCCAGAGACTGTCAAGCCTTCTTTAAATGACTTTTGCGTCAGTCAACTTTATTTTCTATACAGAAAATTAAATAACAAAAATTAAAAACTGGATACATGTAAACAAAAACCAAGAGCAAAACCCACTAACAAAAGACACACAACAACAAATGCTCAACAAAAAACAAGTATATACGGTATAGGGGAGGTAATTAGTGAAACATGAAGACAGGTGTGTAAAGGTGGCATTCACTAAAAACACCCTCTTTCAAAAAAAAAAGAGCATACCTACGATGGATAATGAAGGACAAAACAGTCATACAGGTAGATTTTATATTTTATATCTATTATGCTTTATTATCTTACAGTTAAGCTATTTTCGAAAACAAATAAACAACCAAAAACTACGGTTAGGGTTAGGGTTAGGGTTAGATTATCAAATAGGCCACGCCCACCTGATGACGCAATATCTGTTACGCTGTTCTGAAATCCCTGGAAATAAGTGCATCCTGTGTAAAGGCAGGAATGGGCTAAAGGTCAGACAGGGAAGACAGAAGTGAAAACACAAGACAAGAAAAATGCATATGGCACAGAATATAAACAAATCCTGCCAGAACACCCATATAGGGAATTGCTCAATACATTTACGGCATTTAGCAGACACCCTTATCCAGAGTGACTTGCAACTGAGCAACTGAGGGTTAAGGGCCTTGGGTTTTAAACACCATTCTATGGAAATGGTAGATACGCTGTTTCATTATCATTCAATATCATTGTTTTTTGAAAAACACAACGCAAACCATCCCATATAATATTTTTTTTTTTTTCACTGTAGCGTTCATTAATTCATACATTCTGTTCTGTATGAATTGCATCACTGGTCTTTCTACTGTTTTCAAGTATTGTAACATGCTGTGGGAATGTCCAAAATGCTAAACATACATTATAATTATTATAATAGTAACCATAGAAAACAAGGTGATATTTCATCATTATATTCTTTAATTTGAGAAAGAAAGGTACAATCTTCAAAGTTGAAATTATATACCATGTTTCTATTCTGAAATCTGTTCTTAACTAATAGGATAATAATAGATTGCTCATTGGTTATAGATGTTAGATATATTCATTCATTTTCTACCACTTATCCGAACTACCTCGGGTCACGGGGAGCCTGTGCCTATCTCAGGCATCATCGGGCATCAAGGCAGGATACACCCTGGACGGAGTGCCAACCCATCGCAGGGCACACAGACTCTCATTCACTCACGCAATCACACACTACGGACAATTTTCCAGAGATGCCAATCAACCTACCATGCATGTCTTTGGACCGGGGGAGGAAACCGGAGTACCCGGAGGAAACCCCCGAGGCACGGGGGGAACATGCAAACTCCACACACACAAGGCAGAGGCAGGAATCGAACCCCCAACCCTGGAGGTGTGAGGGGAACGTGCTAACCACTAAGCCACTGTGCGCCCTATTAGCTATATATAGTATTTTACATTTTAAAATGTATTTATTTTCATTCTTATTTTTTAATAAATTTTTATTTATTTATTTATTTATTTATTTATTTTTCTGTTTCTATACTTCTGTGTAGCTGCTTTAAAACAATGTGAATTGTTAAAAGTGCTATACAAATAAATTGAATTGAATTGAATTGAATTAACAGATGTTGATAAAAAAATCACTGAAGAAAAAAATAAATATATAAATTTATATATAAATATATAAAGAAAATCCAATTTTGAATATGATTTGATTGACAAAATGTCACAATAAAAAAAATAATTCTCCTCTGCAGAACCACAGGCAGATTTGGAGAGATGGGACTAATTAGTCCGCCTGCCTGCCTGAGGAAACAAAAGCAAACTTGTTAGCAGGAAAATGTCTACATGGATGAGAGAGAAATAAGAAAAGAAATCATCACTGATGAAACTGATTTCTCACATTCACCAGATTTCTCTCCAGATTAATATACATTTTGTTCAGAGAAACAAAGAAACTCCAACAGATATCACATGCCAGTCATGAAGCTCAGAAAATATAAAAAAAATGTGGCTGTGGGGATTTGGAGGTTTGGCAGTCGATGTTTCATTACATCAAAAATGTGTTCAGTGGCGTTCAGGTCAAGGGTCTGTACAGGACACTTGAGTTCTTCCATGCCAATCATAAACCATGTCTTTATTGATGTTGCTTTGTGCATGAGGGCTTTGTCATGCTGGAATTTAGTAGTTCGGGGAAGAGTCGCATACGTATGGGTGTGACTGTCACAAGCAGACCTGTGGCCGTATAAATAAATAGCTTATTTAAAATACCCCCCCACCCCCATGTACAGCCAACAAATCAGTGAATGATTAACAGTTCAGCTGTCTGATTATAACTGAAATCCTGGAAGCCCTAAGTCTTCCGCTAGTCAGATTAGTTGTGTTTCATCCACTGACCACACCTAGACTGCTTCAACTGATGGAGTGACACATACAGTACCTACTGTATGCTTTCTTTCAAGGTAAATTCATGTTTTGAGTTTATTAATGTCCGGGGCACATTGGTTTGCACCTCCAGGGTTGAGGGTTTGATTCCCACCCATGTGCTATCATATCGTCGCTGTCAGGCGGAATCCTCGTATCTCCAAAACCGTTACTTTTCAGGAAATTAAAAAAACGCCGTACCTTATCTGCAGTGCACAGGGTTTAGTCCGCGTTGCAGTGGATTGTCTTGCGCTAAATTCCTGTCCTCAGACGAGCACCAGAACTAGCGGGGGTCAAGATTTTTTTTCTTTGAGCCCAGTGTTTTGAAGACATTTACCTCAGAAGACGTGTTGATTCGTTGCGACTCTTCTTGAGGAGAAATATGCCGTGAAGCTCTCCCGCGGAGTGAGGAAGAGGTGGACAGTTGAAGTGTCCAATGGAGTTATGAGATTTGCATTCAAGCTATTTTCAAGACTTTAGATTGGTTAATAACTTGTAAAAATAACAGACCCATGTGGGGACTGACCAATAGCATCGATATGTGAAAAAATATGAAATTGACCAAATTTGGACAAACGAGGTTTCAGCCCGACAGCGACGATATGCTACTAGGGTTTTACTCCGAATACTCTGGTTTCCTCCCCAGGTCCTGATTGGCATCTCTAAATTGTATGTAGTGTCTGATTGTGTCTTACAATGGGTTGGGACCATGTCCAGAATGTCCTTTCTTTGTGCCCCATGTTTTCTGGGATAGACTTCAGGCTTCCTGTGATAGACTTCAGGCTTCCTGTGAGTATTAGAATATTATGTAGTCAAGTAGTTTCTTTCTTTCGGCTGCTCCCATTTTGGGGTCACCACAGCGGATCACGTGGTCTGCATATTAGATTTGGCACAAGTTTTATCCCGGATGCGCTTCCTGATGCAGCCCTACTATTTTTTATCCGGGCTTGGGAACGGCAAATCTTCGGTGGCTGGGTTAGCTTCCTGCCCAAGAATTGATCCCGGGCCACAGCAATGAGAGGGCAGAATCCTGCCGCTGGTCCACATGGGGGCCATTATGTAGACAAGTAGTACAACCGGACATTTTTTAAGAATGCAATGAAAATATTCAGCCAATACAGTTTGGGTCTTGCTGACTTGCTGATTAATGCATAAATCTGTAGTTATGTTTCAGGTCGAAGTACCAATATGCCCAACTGCATTAATAACATTTTACTTTCATGTGTTCAGGAGTGGGTTCAGAAGTGAAGTTTCCAACCCAAAGTAATTAAGCATTTGACTCTTAGTAAACATACAGCAGGGAGTGATTGTGAGAAAGTTTACTCTGGCCCATTTTAGAATAAAATGGATTCAATCAGGTCAGTGCAGGTGCTTTTGAGTTCTTGGAGGCCAAATCTATTTGCATAGATATTGACCTTTTGGTTTGTTATGCTAGACTTTTATGCATGGTGAGGCGTTATAAGAGCAATCAGGTACTTCTTTCTCATTGTAACAGACTGAACATTCTTCCACTTAAACGGCCATTAAGCACTTAGCAGGCTACTTAATGTACCATTCTCTGCAGCAAACCATCATCAATTCTCAGATAAGAAAGTTGGGATCTGAAAAATAACAATAAGAAAAAAAAAAACAAATATAAAAATAAATAACTTTATATATAACCTTGGATAATTGAATTATGAACTAGCCTTAAAAAAATGAAAGGAAATTGGTAATTGAAATAAGACAGAATACATGTGTTTGAACGAGAGGGATGGAAGTAGAACAGTGAGGTTACAGGGGGCTGAGGTCAAGAAGGTGCAGGAGTTTAAGTATTTGAGATCCGTGAGGCGGAGAGTGTGGAAAAGAGGTGAAGAGGCGAGTGCAAGCAGGTTAGAGTGGGTGTAGAAAAGTGTCAGGAGTGTTGTGTGACAGAAGAGTGTCAGCAAGTATCAAAGGAAAGGTGTAGAAGACAGTAGTGAGAGCAGGTCTGCTGTATGGGTTAGAGACTGTAGCCGTGAGGAAAATACATGAGGCAGAGATGGAGGTAGCAGAGATGAGGATGTTGAGGTTCTCTTTAGGAGTGACGAGGATGGACAGGATTAGGAACGAGCACAGAGGGACAGCTCAAGGTTGTCTGTTTTAGGGACAAGGTCAGAGAGGTTAGATTGAGATGGTTTGGACATGTACAGAGGAGGGAGATGGTTATATTGGTAGAAGGATGTTGGAGATGGAGTTGACAGGTAAGAGGTCAAGAGGAAGGTCAAAGAGGAGATATATGGATGTGTTAAATGAGGACATAAAAGTAACTGGTGCGAGAGTATAAAATGCTGAGTACAGAGTTAAGTGGAAACAGATGATTCGCTGTGGTGACCCCTAAGGGGAAAAGCCGAATGGAGAGACTTGTCAGGAAGGAATTAGTGTTGAGTATATATGAACTCGGAAATTGTGCTGACCTCATAGTTCCTTGGGTGTATAAACTGTTGTAGAAAGGACATTATTTACATTTACATTATTTCCTGTCCCGTGTCACCTAAATGAGGATGAGGTTCTCTTCTGAGTCTGGTTCCTCTCAAGGTTTCTTCCTCATTTCATCTTAGAGAGTTTTTCCTTGCCACCGTCATCTCCAGCTTGCTCATTAGGGAAAATTGTTAGAGATAAAAAGTAAACTAACTTTAAACTTTAAACTTTTCAACTTTATTATGTTTCTATATTAATGTAAAGCTGAATTGAGACATCGTCAGTTGTTAAAAGTTCTATAGAAATAAAGTGAATTAAACTGAAATATAGAGCATAAGAAAACATATTTCAGCATACATCAAGAAACAAGCTGACATGAATGTGCTAAGTGGGTGGAGTTTACCATCTTCTTCAGTGTTGCAAAGTTTCCAGTAATGTGGTTTATGAGCGTTAACTACAGTGCCTTGCAAAAGTATTCATACCCACTGAACTTTTCTATAACATGAACTATAATATGAAGCGATGTTGTGACTGAACTTGAGCTATTTTGCAAAGAAGAATGGGCAAAAATTTCACTCTCTAGATGTGCAAAGCTGGTAGAGACATACAGTACTGTACCCCAAAAGACTTGCAGCTGTAATTGCAGCAAAAGGTGGTTCTACAAAGTATTGACTTAGTGGGGCTGAATAGAAATGCACGCCACACTTTATAGATATTTATTAAAAAAAAAAAAACTTTGACACTATTTATCATTTTCCTTCCACTTCACAACTATGTGCCACTTTGTGTTGTCTCACTCTCACTCTCACTCATTTTCTACCGCTTATCTGAACTACCTCGGGTCACGGGGAGCCTGTGCCTATCTCAGGTGTCATCGGGCATCAAGGCAGGATACACCCTGGACGGAGTGCCAACCCATCGCAGGGCACACACACACACACACTCTCATTCACTCACGCAATCACACACTACGGACAATTTTCCAGAGATGCCAATCAACCTACCATGCACCATGCATGTCTTTGGACCGGGGGAGGAAACCGGAGTACCCGGAGGAAACCCCTGAGGCACGTGTAGAACATGCAAACTCCACACACACAAGGCGGAGGCAGGAATCGAACCCCCAACCCTGGAGGTGTGAGGCGAACGTGCTAACCACTAAACCACCATGCCCCCCTCTTTGTGTTGTCTATCACATAAAATCCTAATAAAATACATTTTTGTTTGTGGTTGTAACGTGTCGAAATGTGAAAAAGTTCAGTGGGTATGAATACTTTTGCAAGGCACTGTAACAGTGAAATAATTACCCTTTCACTTTACCTCATTTAATCAAACCAGACTCCAGATAATTAAATACAAGAATTTTCTCTTTAATAACTGCACTGTTTAGTCAAAAAGTGCAAAATGTGCAACCAGGAATTTTTTTCTAGTTTTAATAGTCTGTCTTGTTGAAGTTATTAGCTGATGGAAACTTGAACGCAAGACTGTTCATGGCAATTACAGTCCAAAGGTTATCTTTACGGTTTCTACTATCCACAGAAATCTTATGTATCTCCAGGCTGTCCATGTGAAGCCATTCTCAGCAGCAGTGAACAGCCTCTAAGTGATGAGAACTCCGAATAGATCTAGGGCATCAAGATGCATCAGGCAAATCCTCAGGCTGGATCTATTGTAGCTGAATAAGAAAACCGAAAGGTTATTATATCAGCAAAAGTAAGACTAAATCTGTAATATGATTTTTAACAAGTACTATGATCATACTGTACTGTGACCACAAACCTTGCGTTGTAGTCCCTAATTAACAAAACATAACAAATGCAACATTATAAACACAACTTTGACCCAGAATTCTCATTAACAATTTGTTTCTGGCAATTCAGTTTAAAATGTTCGGGTTATGATTAACCAATGTGTCTGTGCAGTAAATAAGAAATGATCTTATTTAAATACGAGGACCATTATAACTACAAAAAACAACACTGATGCTGCTGCTAAGTCAAAAAAAAAGGCCTGGAGGAAAATCCATGAGTTTGGATATTGGTGCTGGTTCTAGGGCAATGTACAGTATATAATGGCCTAATGCATATTATTTTTAGATCAGTTAAAGTGTCATAAGCTGTCAATTATTTTTTTTCTTTCTTGTACTACAAGGAAGGGATCTAACATAAAGGGCTTTTTATATGAAAACAATAAATAATGGCTTGGTGGTGTGATGTTACCTGATAGCAGATGAGGCAGATGGCTGACAGTGGACGACCATATGGGGTTTCACTCCTGTCAGGAACGTGAGGGTGCAGTGGGCAAAGAATCACCTAAACTAATTTAAAAAAATCTGGATTTCTGCAGATGGAAGGTCAGAATTTTGGGGTCAAAAGCATGAATCAATTAACCCAATAGTTCAGGCTGGTGGTGGTGGTGTATCGGTGTGGGGAATATTTTCTTACCACTAATTAGGCCCCTTCATACCAACTGAGCATTATTTATATACCACAGACTGATTATCCCTTTAGGGCCCCAACTGACCACATCTTTTAATACGCTGTGTGTGTGGAGTTTGCATGTTCTCCACGTGCCTCAGGGGTTTCCTCCGGGTACTCCGGTTTCCTCCCCCAGTCCAAAGACATGCATGGTAGGTTGATTGGCGTCTCTGGAAAATTGTCCGTAGTGTGTGATTGTATGAGTGAATGAGTGTGTGTGCGTGTGTGTGCCCTGCGATGGGTTGGCACTCCGTCCAGGGTGTATCCTGCCTTGATGCCTGATGACGCCTGAGATAGGCACAGGCTCCCCGTGACCCGAGGTAGTTCGGATAAGCGGTAGAAAATGAATGAATGAATGAATGAATGAATGTTCATCATCATTGCTCCTCTCTTTTTTCCCCATTATAAGGTTTACAACACAAAACAACATATAATACAGCTTGTCATGTTTCTTAGAAACATGGGTTGTTGATCGGAGGATCGAGCCCTCCCGTGCCCACTGCTGGGCCCTTGAGCAAGGCCCTCAACCCTCCCTGCTCCAGGGGTGCTGTATCATAGCTGCCCCTGCACTCTGACCCCAACCTCCTCAGTTGGGGTATGTGAAGGAAAGTATTCCACTGTGCTGTAATGTATATGTGGCGATAATAAAGGCTTATACGCCCCCGTTCTGCTTCTGTTGCTTCTGAAAGTGCAAATTCGTTCAAATTCTTGAAAATGTGGCAGAAAGAGTATGGACTGTTATAAAATTCTGTGATATACTGTATGATATACATGCTGTATATCGTAGCTGTCGGGCGGAAACCTCGTATGTCCAAATTTGGTCAATTTCATATTTTTTCACATATTGATGCTATTGGTCAGTCCCCATGTGGGTCTGTTATTTTTACAAGTTATTAACCAATCTAAAGTCTTGAAAATAGCTTGAGCGCAAATCTCATAACTCCATTGGACACTTCAACTGTCCACCTCTTCCTCACTCCACGGGAGAGCTTCACGGCATATTTCTCCTCAAGAAGAGTCGCAACGAATCAACACGTCTTCTGAGGTAAATGTCTTCAAAACACTGGGCTCAAAGAATAAAAAATCTTGACCCCCGCTAGTTCTGGTGCTCGTCTGAGGACAGGAATTTAGCGCAAGACAATCCACTGCAACGCGGACTAAACCCTGTGCACTGCAGATAAGGTACGGCGTTTTTTTAATTTCCTGAAAAGTAACGGTTTTGGAGATACGAGGATTCCGCCTGACAGCGACGATATATGACCCTGGAGACTCCTTCCATGAATGTTAAATAAACAACCTTTTCAAAGAAAACTTTAGCATTACACTGTTTTTTTTTTTTTCATTGTAAAATGTCATCTCTATAAAATGCATTTATTCATCATCATCGTCATCATCATCCTCCTCCTCCTCATCATCATCATCATGCACCACGGCTTACAGCGCTCCACGTCCCAGAAGGCATTTTCACTTTCTTGTTTCTCACTTTCTACAGTCATCGTTCTGATGATATCACTCACCTGTTCACAATATCTTTCACACACACACACACACACACAGACACACACAGACACACACACACACTCACAGTCAACTTTTAAGAGAGACTTACACACACGTCAGTGTGAAATATACACTCAGTGTTTCACACCTGTCGATACCAAGTGTCTGCCAAGATTACGGACTTGTGTGTTGTTTCTGGCTCCTGATTATTAGTCTTTGCCCTGTTTATGTTGTTTGCTGATTTTCTGACCTGTGCCTGTGGTGTTGATCTCGAATTTGCCTTTCAATTAGGATTTGTCACTACTACGTAATTAAAACTGCCTCACATGCATTTGCAACTGTCTTAGGTTTTTCAATGTTTGTCATTCTTCTTCTTCTTCTTCTTCTTCTTCTTCTTCTAATTAATCATGGATGTATTTAATTTTGTTTTTATGAAGATTCTTTGTATTGTCAGTGGTTAAAATGTGATTATAGAAATTCATTCATTCATTCATCTCAGGCGTCACCCTGAATGGAGTGCCAACCCATCGCAGGGCACACACACACACACACACTCATTCATTCACTCACTACCGACAATTTTCCAGAGATGCCAATCAACCTTCCATGCATGTCTTTGGACCGGGGGAGGAAACCAGAGTACCTGGAGGAAACCCCCGAGGCACGGGGAGAACATGCATGCACACACACACACAAGGCGGAGGCGGGAATCGAACCCACAACCCTGGAGGTGTGAGGCGAACGTGCTAACCACTAAGCCACCGTGCCCCTCTGATAATAGAAATAATAAAGTATTATATTTAGAAGACACCCTTATCCAACTAACATTTTATAAAATTGAGGGTTAAGGGCCTTTCCCAGGGGCCCAGCATGGGGCAGCTTGGTGAACCTGGGATTCAATCTCTCAGCCTTCAAATTAGTAGTCCATCATCTTATACACTAAGCTACAACATCCCAGCTAGCATTAGAATGAGTGCATTAATACATCCATCAGAATGTTAATCAACACTTTCCAACCAATCAGATTTAAAGGGATGACAATAAGAGAAAGCTAATTAAGAGCTAATTCATTGCACTAAATGGCAAGAAATGTAACCTAAAAGTAAAGAATAAAAAAGTTAGCGGAATCACCTCCGCTAACATACACTGCAGCAGAGGAGCTGGATCTGTCAACTAATGAAGAGATGCTTATTATGTTGGAGGTGTGAAAGGTGTGGGAGGTGTTGGAGATCTGAGTAGGTGTGGATTATGACCCCGGTGCTCCTGCTGCTCCAAGAAGGCATTTTTGACAAAGGATAAGTGTTTATGTGTTTTTGAATGGAGCAGCAAATACCGATGGCTGTCTGGAAATCAGACATGAATCACAAACCTTCAGAGGTTACGTAATGTCATCCTATCATGTCCTTTTCTTAAAGAGGAGAAAATGATGGAGAGTGAACAGAGATAACTGCAGATGGGAACAGAGCCTTGTGGCATTTTTCATATTAGATTTGAGAGAGAACCCATATTGATTTCTTTCATACGCTTTTGTGTGTATTTTGAACTGAGTCAAATCCACTCACGTCTGCCTCGAACTGTCGTATCTAACTCACGACTTAAAAGATGAGCAAATCCTATGAAATATTTGCCTCTAAACAAATAATTTAACATGCTCATTTTTTTTAGAGAGGAATATTTATCTATACACGTGTCTACAATATAATTTCAGTTGTCTCGATGACACTTTCAGCTTGTAGCTGTACTGTAAGCTAAAAAGGTCTCCAAGTTTTAAATATAAAAAGAAAGTAGATCTAGTTATGTCGCATTGAACAATCCGTCCAAATAAAATTTCTTTTTATTGTAAGTATTTTTCACATGGAAAAAATTGGGCATCTCAAAGTTTTGCCTGGAAAATCTGATCTGGGGACACTCTCGACTCTCAGGCCTTGAAGGCGATTGAATCGTGTCTAGACGATCTGAAATATAATCTCTATCTTCACTCTTGATCTGCTGTAACAGTATTCATCCAGCACCATGTTGCTACATGAAACACTCCACTACACGAGACAACACGGAATGAAATACACTACAACTTAAAGTGTTTCTAAATATATATATATATATATATTACCCAGACAACATATGTCATTTTGCCTACCTAAGCAATTGATGGTTAAGGGGCCCAGCAGTGGCAGCAAGGTGGACCTGAGATTTAGGCCACCTCTTTCCAATGAGATACCAAACTAACATAAAGAAGGCCACTAGGAGTTTGAATCCTAGGTTCAATAAGCTGCAGCTACTGGGCCCCTGAGCAAGGCCCTTAACCCTGGCTTGCTCCACTCACTCACTCACTCACTCATTTTCTACCGCTTATCCAAACTATCCCGGGTCACAGGGAGCCTCAAGCGTCATCGGGCATCAAGGCAGGATACACCCTGGACGGAGTGCCAACCCATCGCAGGGCACACACACACACTCTCATTCACTCACGCAATCACACACTACGCACAATTTTCCAGAGATGCCAATCAACCTACCATGCATGTTTTTGGACCGGGGGAGGAAACCGGAGTACCCGGAGGAAACCCCTGAGGCTCGGGGAGAACATGCAAACTCCACACACACAAGGCGGAGGCGGGAATCGAACCCCCAACCCTGGAGGTGTGAGGCAAATGTGCTAAACACTATGGCTTGCTCCATTTGTATAAAAATGTAAATTGGTCTGATAAGGGTGTCTGCCAAAAGCCAGAAATGTAATGCTGTGAGAGTGCTTAAAATGGCCAAATACCTTATCAATGCCTTGACTACTGTACTATGGAGCAGATGAGACACACCCACTGAGCTCAATGAATAAAATGGCTGGCTATTAGTACAGTACATGTCTTCTATCAGGACTGAGAGTCTTCACAGCAGTAATTTCAGTATCTTTTATTCAAAATTCTCATCCTTGTTTCAGTTGTCATTCAGATCAGACTGATCTCAGTCTACTAAGTCTTACTACTAAGTCTTACTACTAAGTCTTACTTAGTAATGCATCTCATTACCCTTTTACCCAGTTATACAGTAATATTTATAACCTTAATATCTGTAATAACTACAGTCATATGCAAAAGTTTAGGAACCCCTGACAATTTCCTTGATTTCCATTTATAAATATTTGAGTGTTTGGATCAGCAATTTCATTTTGATCTATCAAATAACTGAAGGACACAGTCATATTTCAGTAGTGAAATGACGTTTAATAGATTAACAGAAAATGTGCAATCTGCATCAAAACGAAATTAGACAGGTGCATAAATTTGGGCACCCTTGCCATTTTGTTGATTTGAATACCTGTAACTACTTAGCACTGATTAACTGGAACACACAATTGGTTTGGTGGCTCATTAAGCCTTGAACTTCATAGACAGATGCATCCAATCATGAGAAAAGGTATTTAAGGTCGCCAAGTGCAAGTTGTTGTTCTCTTTGACTCTCCTCTGAAGAGTGGCAACATCGAGGCCTCAAAACAACTCTCAAATGACCTGAAAATAAAGATTGTTCAACATTATGGTTTAGGGGAAGGCTACAAAAAGTTATCGCAGAGATATAAGCTGTCAGCATCCACTGTGAGGAACATAGTGAGGAAATGGAAGAACACAGGCACAGTTCTTGTTAAGGCCAGAAGTGGCAGGCCACGTAAAATATTGGAGAGGCAAAGGATGGTGAGAACGGACAAAAACTGCCCACAGACCACCTCCAAAGACCTACAACATCAACTTGCTGCAGATGGTGTCACTGTGCATCGTTCAACAATTCAGCGCACTTTGCACAAGGTAAAGCTGTACAGGAAAGTGATGCGAAAGAAGCCTTTTCTGCACACACGCCACAAATGGAGTCGCTTGAGGTATGCAAACGCACATTTGGACAAGCCAGCTTCATTTTGGAATAAGGTGCTGTGGAGTGATGAAACAAAGATTGAGTATTTTGGGTGTTATGCATGGTGGCAAAAGAACCCAGTATAAATTGGTGTAGGTTCCATCATGCTGTGGGGCTGTGTGGCCAGTGCCGGTACTGGGAATCTGGTTAAAGTTAAGGGTCGCATGGATTCCACTCAATATCAGCAGATTCTTGAGAATAATGTTGAGGAATCAGTCACAAAGCTGAAGTTACACCGGGGCTGGATATTTCAACAAGACAACGACCCAAGACACTGCTCATAATCTATTGGGGCATTTATGCAGAGGAACAAGTACAATGTTCTGGAATGGCCATCCCAGTCCCCAGACCTGAATATCATTGAACATCTGTGGGGTGATTTGAAGCAGGCTGTCCGTGCTCGGCAATCATCAAACCTAACTGAACTGGAGATGTTTTGTAAGGAGGAATGGTCCAAAATACATTCATCCAGAATCCATACACTCATTACAGGCTATAGGAAGCGTCTAGAGGCTGTTGTTTCTGCTAAAGGAGGCTCTACTAAATATTGATGTGATTTTTCTGTTGGGGTGCCCAAATTTATGCACATGTCTAATTTCATTTTGATGCACATTGCGCATTTTCTGTTAATCCATTAAACGTCATTTCACTACTGAAATATTACTGTATCCTTCAGTTATTTGATAGATCAAAATGACATTGCTGATCCAAACACACAAATATTTATAAATGAAAATCAAGGAAATTGTCAGGGGTTCCTAAACTTTTGCATACGACTGTAAGATAATAACAAGCTCATTTTTGTATCTGGTTCTTGTCAAGTTTTCTTCCTCGTGTCTTCTCAGGGAGGTTTTCCTTGCCTCTGTGACCTCTGGAATGTTTTCCATATTGTCTTGGAAAGCTTTAACTATAGAGTGCCCTTCTCTCCTTGGTGCTTGTAAACCCATCAGATTAAAGACTTACTGTATAGGAAGGAAAGATAAACGGATAGTGAAGCTGTCTCCAGAGTGAAATGATGTAAGTCAGGAACAGTTTTTCAGACGGTAAATTTGGTGCGACTAAACAGATGTTTACCATCTGTAAACCTAAACATAATCTGCCCTGGAGCACATCAGGATCTCAGTATAATTTTCTATGATGGAGTAGTGTGATTAAAAAGTAAGCCCCTGCTATAAGACCAGGAAATCTGGGTTTATATAAGTAAGCAATAAACTCCTACATCCTGAGACAAACACAAGCATTGAGAAGAAGACAACGGTCTTGTTGATGTTCGCTTAAAAAATAAGATTTTTTTTGGGAAGGTATTGTGCAGTTGATCAACAGGATTCAAACCTCAGCCCTTGAGCAAGTCACTGTGATCAAAACTACATAGCAAAATGTTATCTGGAAAGAAAATCACAGTGCTGTGATTCTGAATTCAAAATAAATATTTGCAAAGCTAAAAATTAAAAGAAAATATAATGATATATATCGTCGCTGTGGGCCGGAATCCTCGTATCTCCAAAACCATTATTTTTCAGGAAATTAAAAAAACGCCGTACCTTATCTGCAGTGCACAGGGTTTAGTCCGCGTTGCAGTGGATTGTCTTGCGCTAAATTCCTGTCCTCAGACGAGCACCAGAACTAGCGGGGGTCAAGATTTTTTATTCTTTGAGCCCAGTGTTTTGAAGACATTTACCTCAGAAGACGTGTTGATTCGTTGCGACTCTTCTTGAGGAGAAATATGCCGTGAAGCTCTCCCACGGAGTGAGGAAGAGGTGGACAGTTGAAGTGTCCAATGGAGTTATGAGATTTGCGCTCAAGCTATTTTCAAGACTTTAGATTGGTTAATAACTTGTAAAAAATAACAGACCCACGTGGGGACTGACCAATAGCATCGATATGTAAAAAAATATGAAATTGACCAAATTTGGACATACGAGCTTTCCGCCCGACAGCAACGATATGAATATAGCAGGGTCGTGTGGTCAGGCGAGGCTGGTGAGGCTCTGCCTTACCTGTCATCGTGAAAATTGAAAAACAAATGATAACTATTATCAACTGATCTGTGCTAGAAATGTAATTTCCATCTGGCTTCAATCATTTCAATCATAGCCAAAGTTATAGTTAAAACCGGTGACAAACTGGATTGAGCTTGTGTAACTGGCACATGCCTGACTTTGTCTCGCTGTATGTCACCAATGTAATGTTTGTAGACACTTTTAGTAGACACTGCCTCACTGAAGGGGTGTGTGGGGGGGGTGGTGTGTGGGGTGGTGTGTGGGGGTGTGTGTGGGGGGGTGAGCCCACTGGTTTATGCTTTTTCTGCTGGTGCTCTTTTTCTCCACAGAGATGGCGAGCAGCGATATGCTAGGTAAAAAGGTCTAGTGCAGTGCAGCAGTCCCGTTATTTTTATTTTCTGCTCTGAAGATTCACCAAAACAGGAAGTAAAAAAAAAAAAAAAAAAAAAAAAAGAAGCAATAAAGGCGAGGTGCACGATGTTTAAAAAATGCTTCAGAAAACTGAGTCGGTCTGACAAACAAAACAAACGTGCAGCCAATGAGCATAAAGGGGCGTGTCTTGTCAATATGTGGCGGAGAGAGTGTTCAGTGCGCATGTCTGACATTAGCAAAAAGGGGCGTGTCTTGTCAATATGTGGCGGAGAGAGTGTTCATTGCGCATGTCTGACATTAGCAAAAAGGGGCGTGTCTTGTCAATATGTGGCGGAGAGAGTGTTCATTGCGCATGTCTGACATTAGCAAAAAGGGGCGTGTCTTGTCAATATGTGGCGGAGAGAGTGTTCAGTGCGCATGTCTGACATTAGCATAAAGCGATTGAAACATTGACACTGCGGATAAAAATGAAAAGTGAAAAAAAAGGCTTACGATAAGGCAAGAAGTAGGACGTGTTAATATAGGATCAGCTTTCCAGCGCTGGAGAGAACTGAACGTCTTCCGTGTGAAACGGAGCTAAACCTTTCACGGTACAACACACAGTACTACAAAAACACATCTGTATTACCATAGTATTACTCATTGTGTTCATTTATTGATAAAAAATATCCCCTCGGCCAGCCGCCCCAGCAGGTTCCGCCATAATAGTTGCCTGGGTTACGTATGTATGTGTGGGGCGGAGCTATCAAAACAGGGGTAACACCCATTTGGGTTAGGGGGCGTGTTTGTTTTGGTGATTTCAAATGTCAACATTGGCTTTCAAACATTGTGCACCGCACCTTTAATCAGTGTGGAAGCAGCCGAACGAATGGTGAATTTAAGCTACTCTATTGAATTTATAGATTTTTAAATATGACTCTGATAGAGTCACCAGCTACAATCCTCAACACACATCACTGGAAAATATGGATTGGTAGCAGAACAATATTGAACAAAGATATTACGAATAGTGACGAATGCAGATGTATGCAGTTGTTTGTGATTGAGAAAAACCTACAAAGTTTGGACAATGAAACTGAAATTTTGGCTAATTTATTGTTGGCGGATTCACTCATATATGCAGTGGATTCAGAAAGTATTTAAGTTGTTAGACCCCATTTTTATTTTGTTATGTTTCGCAGTCTTATACTGCTTGTTTTTTCTTATTGATATACATTCATTCATTCATTTTCTACCGCTTATCCGAACTACCTCGGGTCACGGGGAGCCTGTGCTCAGGTGTCATCGGGCATCAAGGCAGGATACACCCTGGACGGAGTGCCAACCCATCACAGGGCACACACACACTCTCATTCACTCACACAATCACACACTACGGACAATTTTCCAGAGATGCCAATCAACCTACCATGCATGTCTTTGGACCGGGGGAGGAAACCGGAGTACCCGGAGGAAACCCCCGAGGCATGGGGAGAACATGCAAACTCCACACACACAAGGCGGAGGTGGGAATCGAACCCCCAACCCTGGAGGTGTGAGGCGAACGTGCTAACCACTAAGCCACCGTGCCCCCCTGATATACATTCGGTACCGCATAATGACAAAGTATAAAACAGAAATCTAGAAATGAGTAAAAACAAAACCTGAAATACCACATGTAAATACAGTAAGTATTCTTTAGATTCTTTATTCAGAACGTAGTTGAAGCACCTTTGGCAGCAATTACAGCCAACAATCTCTGCCCATATGGATTGGGGGATTTTCTGCAATTCTGCTTTGCATATCCTCACAATCTCGATCACGTTGGATGGGCACACCTGATTTGCACAGTGATTTCTTCACTGATTTTACATTCTGTAAGTAAGGGCAGTGTGAAGGTTGAATTAGTAGAGCTATAGCACAGCTGTATGATAGGAGACATTTCAGAGAAAAACTGTTAAGGCATGTCTCGCTATTGCTTCGAAGACCAGAACAGCGAGTCTTTGTGTTCTATAATGACAGACACGATCATTTATAGAAATAGTATATATGCTATAGCCCATTTTTCGTCACTCATGCCAGTGCCAAATGTTGTTTTTTACTGGTGCTTGCAGGGAAAATCTTGGGCTGTGGACAATGTAAAACTGTGGAGAAGGTGTGGAGAAGCTCTAAAGAAGCTTATCACCGGAAGTGTTGCATGCACAGAGTAAAGCATGGGGGTTTGAGTTCGGGCTGCAATATCATATCATTCCCTAGACCCACTATTTGTGCTACATGGGCAGGTCACTGACAAGGACTACAGAACCATTCTGGAGGACCTCATGCACTCGATGGTTCAAACATTGTACCCTGAAGGTGGTGTCATGTGTCAGGATAATAATGAAACAATGAACACAGCAACCCTGGTGACAGAGCGGTTTGATGAATGTGAAAGTGAAGCTGATTATCACTGTACAGGCACCAGATCTGTTTATTATGAAGGCACTTTGGGGTGTTTTGGTGGAGCCAAGACATCAAGAAACACTTTTCTCCACCATCATGACATAGAATCCCACTGGACAACAAGCTGGACTCGTATTTCTCATTCCCAAGATAAACTGATGTTGTATTGGCCACATACTGAGGTCCTACACCGTACTAATAAATGATTGCGGTCTCAATCCAGGGGTTTTAGTTTCATTGTCCAACTCCTGTGTGTAAATTGTGGCATGATTATGCAGTTGATTTATACATGCCAAGTAGTCAGTGAATGCTGTTCCTTGGGAATATTATCTGGGACAAAAGAAAAATAAGAAATGCTCGTATATTAAAAGGAGTAATCAAGCATTATGTCTTTTCTATTTTTGTCTCTGATGACAGGAGCCAAAGGAAATATGATGCAGTATGAACACTGTTTGCCACTGGCAGAGAATTAATAAATTACAATAAATAAATAAATAAAATAAAATAAAATTAAATTAAATTAAATTAAATTAAATTAAATTAAATTAAATTAAATTAAATTAAATTAAATTAAATATTATTTATTTATTTATTTATTTATTTATTTATTCATTCATTTATTTATTTACCAACAGCCCCCCAGAGGACATAAAAAATGGTAATGAGCTCATACGAATTCACCAAAACATCAACAGCAACAAAAATCTCTTACACACATTCTACTCGTGTTATATGCGTACAGTATTCTTAACAGAAACACAGCTAATGATTGACATTTCCAGTCTCCTTTACCTTTCCTGCTCTTGTCTTTACAACCCTCGGTATGAATTTCTCATACAAGTGTTTAACATTCCTCAAGTATGAGAGGAAACCAATTCACTCTGAGCTTGTTATTTAGTCCTGTCATGTCATCAGGGAGTCATATTGTGTGTGTAAGCGTGTGCGCATGTGTGTGGCAAAGATGGAGCTGTGGGAAATCACATGTATATTTTAATTATCTGTTTTTCTTCACTATTTGTGGGGAAGCAGAGTATCTTTATAAATAAGGCTGATTACGAGTGCATTTGGGATTGCAGAGAGACAGAACAGAATAAATATTCCTTCTTATCATTCAGTGGAAGGAAGCCATGTTTTTCAAGCTGATTTTGTTTGAAAGTGTTGCTCAATGAACACAACAGATATAAACTACAATATCTGGCATCACAAATATCTTTAAAAAAAAATATACAACTTGAGCTCAAATGCTCTGTTGGTCTTAATAGTGCAGTGGGAACTGTTTTTTTTTTTTTTAGACTATTTTATTTTATTTTAATTCATGGCATATTTTATTCCTAAGTGCTTAGAGAAATTGCCGGAAATGACAACATTGTGACATCTCTAAGAACATTTTCTCTTTCAAATGAGATTTTGACATTTTAAGTGGTATGGTGTCAAAAACAAGCAGCAAAATGTCTGTCAGGAAATTCCACTTATCTACAATCAACTTGATCACAGAAGAGAAACACAATTTTCTCCAGAGTTTCTTTAGCACAGTGTGCTTCCTCATTATTAAATAAAATGGTAGTCATTTGACGTGATGAATTTTCTGTGCAGAAACAGAAGAATTGAAGAAACAAGAGCGGGAGTAAAATAAAGAGAAAACGTGCATCCCCATTTCTCTTTTATCCCTATTCTGTACATTTCCTGTGTACGCTCTATTTGCTTCCTTTAATTACTATATGTATAACTCTTTTGTTGCATTATATTCACATTGTTACAACAGTTATGAAATAATATCATTCAGTTTCTGTTTAAGGGGGGCATGGTGGCTTAGTGGTTAGCACGTTCGCCTCACACCTCCAGGGTTGGGGGTTCGATTCCCGCCTCCACCTTGTGTGTGTGGAGTTTGCATGTTCTCCCCGTGCCTCGGGGGTTTCCTCCGGGTACTCCGGTTTCCTCCCCCGGTCCAAAGACATGCATGGTAGGTTGATTGGCATCTCTGGAAACTTGTCTGTAGTGTGTGAATGAGAGTGTGTGTGTGTGCCCTGTGATGGGTTGGCACTCCGTCCAGGGTGTATCCTGCCTTGATGCCCGATGACGCCTGAGATAGGCACAGGCTCCCCGTGACCCGAGGTAGTTCGGATAAGCGGTGAATTAATGTGTGTGTGTGTGTTAGAGGACTACGTAGGATTTTTATTTTTAGCGTTCAACCCCATTTATGTCAGAAAATCTTAACCGATCCTGTTCATTCCTGTAGAAATCTTGACCAAACAGTTGCACTCACACAGAAACGATTGCATTCAGGAGGTTTCTATCAAGTCCCACAGAAATTTCATCCAATCCTGCTGCTGCTACAGAATGTTTGACCAATCCCACCTCTCCCTGCAGTTACATTGACATTAGTTGCCAGAACAAGTTAGATTTTTATCTCATTTTATACAGCTGAGCAATTAAGGGTTTAGTACCTTGTTTAGGGGCCCATTTATGGCAGCTTGGTGGACGTTGGATTTGAATTCACAACCTTCCAAACAGGAGTCCAACAGCTTAAGCATTGAGCAACTACACCCCCTTTACTACCCACACTAGTTTCTACTGAACCTACATGAATGAATGAAAGCATAAACGCAACTCGCAAACACCATAAAGCTTATTTTGTTGACAAATGTGTAATTCCTGTGAGCATCATATCTGAACCTGCAAGAAAACAAAAAGTTCTACTCCAGGCAATTTTTGGTTGGCATCCAGTCAGGAAGCAAACCTTGGCACTATTTGACTAATTAGATTTAATACGACATAAAAGTAATTACACCCCCTAAATAAGAAAGTTTTCAGTCCAGGCTATTTTCATTTCCTCACAACAAACTACATCTGGGTCATATATTAACTGAAACAACAGAAAAAAAATTAACCTTGCTCCATCAGAATGCTAAACCTTTTATCTAGAGCAACTTAGGTTTATCTCATTTACTGTATACACCTGGGGGGCACGGTGGCTTAGTGGTTAGCACGTTCGCCTCACACCTCCAGGGTTGGGGGTTCGATTCCCGCCTCCGCCTTGTGTGTGTGGAGTTTGCATGTTCTCCCCGTGCCTCGGGGGTTTCCTCTGGGTACTCCGGTTTCCTCCCCCGGTCCAGACATGCATGGTAGGTTGATTGGCATCTCTGGAAAATTGTCCGTAGTGTGTGATTGCATGAGTGAATGAGAGTGTGTGTGTGCCCTGTGATGGGTTGGCACTTCGTCCAGGGTGTATCCTGCCTTGATGCCCAATGACACCTGAGATAGGCACAGGCTCCCCGTGACCCGAGGTAGTTCGGATAAGCGGTAGAAAATGAGTGAGTGAGTGAGTGTATACGCCAAGGGCTCAGCAGTGCCAACCTGGTGCTCCTGGGATTTAAACTGATTAGTAAGCCAACACCTTAACCATCAAGCTAGCCAGTTAGAGCCAGTTGCTTGCTGGTGTAGTAGGACTTTGGTTCTATCCTGAGCTCAGGTTACTAACTAAGTGTATGTTCTCCATGAGTCAGTGTGGGTTTCCTCACACCTCTACAGAAACATGCTGGCTAATATGAACTGAAAGACTGAATGTGTGTGCAGTCTCATTGCTGTTGTATCTCTGCTTTATGCACAGGATCTCTAGGTCCCCAGGTTCTGTATTCACCCCCACACTGATGAGGATAAAGTTGGGAGGAATCCAGACCAGACGATGCTCCCTGACTGCGGTGCGCCCTGCCACCTCTTCGCCACCATTCTTCTGCACTCCTCACTGTCGCCCTCACAGAGCACCGAGCACACTGAAGACCACCTCTAAGACATTTTCTTGCTATCTATTTCGCCACTAGAATTGCATTTTTAAGACCTTTGCTGCATCAGAACTGTAAATAAATATATATAGAGAATAATAAACAATGAATGTGACCCTTCAGATGCTTCTGGTTTGAGAAGTGCTTGGTGGTTCCTTAGCTGTAGGCTTGAAAGGTGGCTTCTTTGTGGGGAATCTGCCAATTTCAAAGAGAGAGAAAGTGAGAGAGAGAGAGAGAGAGAGAGAGAGAGAGAGAGAGAGAGAGGACAACATGTGTGTTATGCTGTAGATAAGAGTGGAACATTCATCTTCTGTTTTTCCAGGGTGAAGCCTCTATACATGCTCCTGACTGTACTTCTAGCCATGCAATTATCAACTTCTCCCACGGGCAAAAACGCCTCGTTTTTATCTCATGTATTTTGCATTTGTTTTCAGCAGGTTTGTGGTAGGAGCTTCCTAGTGATAGCACTCAGGTCACGGTAATACTTCTTTGCAAGGCCGGACATGATATCTCCCCACCCTTAGATCCACGCCTGAGGCAACAGCTCTCTCTGACACATGCTCAGACCAATTTTATTTGATTTTTTTTTTTTCAGTGTGACACTGTATTTCTCAGACAGGTTACATGATGGAGTAGTAGGCAGGGTTAAAAAGCCTCCAGGAGCTTCAGCCAAACTTTAACTTGAATAAAGTGAAGCCAATTATGATCTCTGACTGGGACAGAAGAAGCTCCTATTTGCATGTATTACTGGTATGTACTGTACTTCTCAGAGAATGGTACACTGGGTTGATGATTCACTGGGTAGGAGACGCCGTGGCAGCTGGCATCAATTAAATTTGATATGGAGACGTGAATAATCACATGATTCACATACGAATGTGGGTTTTAGATCGCTGTGTTTTTTTTTTCCCCACATTACCCTTTTACAAATAGCGTATATTGTTCTATTCTACTCTAGCATGTTTTTATATTATATTGTATTTTATATATGCACCTATCAATATTCACATGTTTAATTCACTTAAAATATTAAGGCATATCAAAACATAATGAAAAGCACATTTAAATGTTATTGGATTCCAACAACCAAATATGCACGAATGAAATGCTTGAGATTTTTTCTCTAAAGCTCATTGAAGTTACGGGATATTGTTGGTTGTAGACAAAGTGCTATCAGTAATACTCTGTAGAATAAATAGGAATAGCTAACAAACAAGTAATAGAAGTGTTTTTGCATGGGCTTGTGTGTATGTGTGTGTATGTGTGTGTGAAAGTGAGAGAGAGATAGAGAGAGAGGCAGAGAGTTTATTTGGTGTTTCCCTTATCCTTGGAATTAAGCGTTCTTTTACTTTCTCATTCAATGGCAAATATGATGATTGTCTGTGCATTCTGTACTTCCCTCCTTCCACAATTGCACCTGCTCCCCAGCTTATAATCACATTTTGGTGAAAAAAACTGTGTTGTTTAAATGGATAACTCAAACGTAGCACAACACAGCAATACCATCTCTCAATAGAATATGAAATTTCTTTTGAATATATTATTTCTAAAATGGAGCCAAATTTGACTTTTACTTCTGTGTATTGTAAATAGTGACTCATACATCTACAGACATCAAGCTGTGGCGTTATGATATTATTCAGTTGTGTCTTCTCAAACGCAGATAACGTGTTAGGAATTTATGTTAAGATAAAAGAAGAAAAAGACAATAAACACCTTTATATCATTAAAATTTCAAGGTTGTAATTATACAGGACTCTAAATTGTCAGTGTTAGCGTTCATACACAAAGTGCTACATGTGTTGTGTCACTGTACAAACATACTGTAACACATACAGGATTCTTCTATATGCAGCGCTAACGAAATGTCTTCCTTTCGGATTTTGGGTGTCGATTTCAGGTTTCATGTCAGGTTCGGCTCACATTATAGGTGCCAAGACTTTCCGACAGAATTACACTAAGCAGGAAAGGAAAGCAGTAGCTCAGTGTTTAAGGTGTTAGACTCCTAAAAGGAAGGTTGTGAATGCAAATCCCAGGAAAAGCTGACCGTGATGGGCCTTTGAGCAAGACCCTTAAGGGTCAGTTGCATCATTGAGAAAAATGTAAGTTGTTCTTGATAAGGGCATCTGCTAAATACTGTAAATGTAAACATTTTTAATAATAATAATAATAATAATAATAATAATAATAATAATAATAATAATAATAATAATAATAATAATAATAATAATAATATTTTCTACCGCTTATCCGAACTACCTCAGGTCACGGGGAGCCTGTGCCTATCTCAGGCGTCATCGGGCATCGAGGCAGGATACACCCTGGACGGAGTGCCAACCCATCGCAGGGCACACACACACACTCTCATACACTAAGGACAATTTTCCAGAGATGCCAATCAACCTACCATGCATGTCTTTGGACCCCCGAGGAACAGGGAGAACAAGCAAACTCCACACACACAAGGTGGAGGCGGGAATCGAACCCCCAACCCTGGAGGTGTGAGGCGAACGTGCTAACCACTAAGCCACCGTGCCTCCTAATAATAATAATAATAATAATAATAATAATAATAATAATAATAATAATAATAATAATAATAATAATAATAATAATAATAATCCTTTATTTATAACGCACTTTTAAAACAGCCAAAGATAAACACAAAGTGCTGTACATCATAAAATACAGATAATACAATAATTACATTGAAACAAAATAAAATAATAACAGAATAACATAACATAACATAATTCAGAATTAAACAAAATTCAATAACATAATTCAGAATTAAACAAAAAACTGGGACTAGAAATGTGTTTTCAACTGGTTTTTAAATAATGAACCATTGGGTGCCTGTCTGATGTACCGAGGCAAGTTGTTCCAGCTCCAGTTGGACTCAGTTGTGATACTAAAGAAGAGATCTGAACTCCATGTGATCCTTACACCAATACAACATTTGTTTGTATATTTATAATCACACCCTCCAGTGTCACCCATATGAGGTTCCCCTTTGAGTCTGGTTCCTCTCAAGGTTTCTTCCTTTACCAATTTAATTGAGTTTTTCTTTGCCACTGCTGCCTGAGTCACCTCAGACTTGTTCATTGGGGATAAATACATATACATTGCGAACTATATATATATATCTATTTTTTTTATTTATTATATTAATTCTTTATATTATTCCTTATGTTTTCCTTCTGTTCTATATTTATGTTCTGTAAAGCTGCTTTGAGACAATGTCTATTGTAAAAAGCGCTATACAAATAAACTTGAATTGAATTTAATTGAATTCTATAGCCTAGGAGCAGCAACAGAGAAGGCACGGTCTCTTCTAAGCTTCCTCTTTGCCCTTTTGGAGTCAAGAAGCCATTGATCAGCTGACCTAAGTGAACAGGCAATGAGTCTGACTATTTAAAGATTTAAAAACAAACAAAAGCACTTTAAACTGAACCCTGTAATACACCGGCAGCTAGTAAAATGAGGCCAAAATTGGTGTTATACGGTCATACTTCCTTGAACCAGTCAAAAAGACACACAGCAGCATTTTGGACTAATTGAAGGTGAGACAGAGAAGACTGGCCTAGACCAATATAGAGTGTGTTACAGTAATCCAGTCGAGATGTAATAAAGTCATGAATATTACCGTCTCAAATTGTTGTTTGGACACAAAAGGTTTTATTTATGTCAAGTGAAAAAAGCTGGACTTCACCTCTGCACTAATTTGGCTATCCAAGTTAAGATCAACATCCAACCAACATTTAAGCAAAACAGTACAGTCATAGCTAGCCTGAACATTGCACAGTTGAACAGTAATTAAGGTGTAGGATTACTGATCAGAAGGTTGTGAGTTTGAATCCCAGTACCACCAAACTTCCTGCTCCTGGGTCCCCGAGCAAGGCGCTTAACCATCGATTGCTCAGCTGTAAAAATTAGAAAAATATAAGTCGTGCTAGATAAGGATGTCAGCTGAATGCCAAAATCTGTTTATAAATTTAGTTTAATTTTACTGGTTGTATTTTTCAACCTTGTATGGTTTGCATATGTTTTTCAATGAACTTATGTACCTCTCTGCCATGATATTTACCTATAGTAGATCTCAATTATATTACAAACTTTTGCTGCAGTGTTACCAGAGTGTGGGCTGAAATATTTGCTCAACCTACATGCCTCAGCGGGAGTTGAACGACAAAGACTGCTGACTCGTCAACTACAGAGAATTATACAGTGTTGATTCTTAATTGCCGGTTCCTGGAATGAGAAAACAGCATATTATAAAGGGTAAAAACACATAAGGTACATAAGGCATCAAAGACATGTAGAACCTGAAGGTCATCTTCTTCTACCGTTTATCCGAACTACCTCGGGTCACGGGGAGCCTGTGCCTATCTCAGGCGTCATTGGGCATCAAGGCAGGATACACCCTGGCCGGAGTGCCAACCCATTGCAGGGCACACACACACACACACACACACACATTCACAATTTTCCAGAGATGCCAATCAACCTACCATGCATGTCTTTGGACCGGGGGAGGAAACCGGAGTACCCGGAGGAAACCCCCGAGGCACGGGAGAACATACAAACTCCAGACACACAAGGTGGAGGCAGGAATCGAACCCCCAACCCTGGAGGTGTGAGGCAAACGTGCTAACCACTAAGCCACCGTGCCCCCCTGAAGGGCATAATAGTGCAAAATCTATAAATCTGGGAAGCTAATCCCAGGGGCCGTGCACAAGGCAATGGACACCGTAGACAGAGTGCCAACCAATCACAAGGCACAATCACACACACAGATACTTTCACAGACTATGGGCAATTAAAAAGATGCCTACAATGCATGTCTTTGGACACACAAGGCACAGGGAGAACATGCAATCTCTACATACATACAGGAGTCCCGGAGAAACAGGTTACGAACTCCCAATCATGGAGGTGTAGGGCAAATGTACTAACTTACCCACTAAGCCACCATATCCTCGCAAATTAAAATTTATATAGAACATGTATTGCAATATGGAAGGTGGTCTGGCGGAAGGATCCCACGCTCTCATTGCCGTGGCCGTGGTTCGACGCGTTAGGAAGTAACCCTGAACAGGGAGGGAAGAAAGTGCATTTGATATGTACAAAAATGAGTGTCCTGATTTGGTGTATGTTGTTGGAATTAATTAAATTATAGCACAGTTCACATCAACATAAAGTGCATCAGGATGTATAAGTGTACGGTATGTATATGAAATAATGCTGACGGGTGGAACTGTATTCACTTATGGAAAGAGGTTCCTCCTGAAACACTCAGGTAAATGCTACGCTAACATGTGAACCAACACTGAGTGCAATCGGTAGAACAGGCTGTAGTTTGAGTGACTTGAGTCCATGGATGTACTCCTAGCCTTCCCTGATACTGTAGGTATGGCTGCAGGTATGGCTGTTCACCAGTGGTACACTCAACTGACCACACATGCCTTTTCAGGACTTGATCCAGACCGGTGGTGTGGTTCCTCACTAAATAACGATGTTCCCTGTCAGGATGCTTTCAGTAGTGCTTGTATAGAAAAGGGTAAGAGGGCAAGTCGAATTTCATCAGTTTGCAGAAATTGTAAAGGCACAGTTTCACCACTATGTGAACAAATCAAGTTGAATTCTTGAAGGTCTGGTCTTGGTATTTGATTTGTGGGACTTTCTCCACAGGGGTCCTGTTGATCAAGAGTGTGTTGTTACTGTCTCTTTGATTTTTTTACCCCAAAGTTACGCACTGGATCCTTTGAAATGGTAAAAACAACAACAACTGGATAACAATAAAATGCTGCCTATCGTTTACTGTTCATTTGCATTTTATAAAAAATAAAATACAATAAATAAATAATCAACAGGGTGAGTACTGAATAATTTTCCATTGATTACATTTACGGCATTTAGCAGACACCCTTATCCAGAGTGACTTACAAGCAACTGAGGGTTAAGGGCCTTGCTCAAGGGCCCAGCAGTGGCAGTTTGGTGGACCTGGGGTTCAAACCCATGACTTCCGAACAGTAGCTCAACACCTTAACCACTGAGCTACCACATGATTAGAACAGCGTCACTAAAATGAAAATATCTCTTTATTAGAAAAAAACTCTGTTCTCTAATTGGCTATTGGTTCCTGCCATTCTCCATATCGTCAGTCACACTTCTACTGTATCTCTTAAATTGGGCTGTGAGGACTTTTGATTTATCCGAGCTGCCCGAGTAACGTATTCATATAAATTTCCCCTCCCGTTCCAACCTGACACAGTGGTAATTATGAATTACTATTACAGAACTGTCAGGGTGGCACAGAGCCTCTCAACAACATCATGGTATAGAGTTTATTTTCCTTTCCCTAACTCATTTTTTTTTATGTACTGTAACTTGAATTCTGAAGCTAGTTTTGCATTTGTCAGTGCCGTCCTTAATTAGTCCCAGTGGATGATTTTCATGCAGGAGGTGATGATAAAAGATGCAAAAATCAAAGTGCTGTTCTCTGCTCTGAGGAACGAGCGAGGTGACAGGCCCACATTTCAGCACTTACACGATTTTAAATGCTTGCCAGCAGCAATCTGCGTCTCATCACACACATCTGAGAAAGTGTGATGGACAGATCAGATCAGACAGCTTTCTTAAGCAGAGTAAAATGATGATGAATGACTCCAAACACTGCCAAGCATTTTGCTAACTGTCAGGTGAAAAAGTATGATTAGCATCTAATCATTTACATTATGTAAATCATATGTAATAACTACTGAGATGTACCAAATGAGGGGTTTTGGACCTTGTCATTTTCAACAACTCAAAACATACCTTACCTTAAATCAGTGTGTGTTATTTAGAAAATACAGGATGTGATGTGTAGAATGGAACAGCCACATGACATTAAAATAGCCAAGCTGATTGGAAGAACTGGAGTAAAAGATTTAAGTATGTGACACATCCAACCAACTGCACAAGCATCTGAGATGTCTTACAGGAGGCAAGGGAGAACTTTTACATTGTTTATATTTCATGAAGTGAACGTATTTGTATTTATCCCTAACGAGCAAGCCTGAGGTGACTGAGGTGACTGTGGTGAGGAAAAACTCCCTTAGATGGAAGAGGAAGAAACCTTGAGAGGAACCAGACTCAAAAGCGAACCTCATCCTCATTTAGGTGACACTGGAGGATGTGATTATAAACTGTTATAAATACCAGAGAGTGTTATTATGAATAATGTCCTTTCTACTGTCAGATACAGTCTGATAATTGTGTATTGATTAGGAGGTTGTTGTCCTCAAAGACCAAATGGAGCTGGTACATCTCATTCATTCATTCATTCATTCATTCATTCATCTTCTACCACTTATCCGAACTACCTCGGGTGTGATTATAAACTGTTATAAATACCAGAGTGTTATTATGAATAATGTCCTTTCTACAGTCAGATACAGGTTGTTGTCCTCCAGGGATGTGGTAGCCTAGTGTCTAAGGCATTGTACTACTGTTTGGAAGGTAATGAGTTCGAATCCCAGGTCCATCAAGCTGCCACTGCGGGGCCCCTAAACAAGGCTCTTAACCTTTAATTGTATAGTTGCATAAATTGAAACAAAACGTAAGTCACTCTGGATAAGAGTGTCTGCTACTGTAAATGCCATAAATGTAAATGTCCTCAAAGACCACATGTAGGAATCTTCATGAAGTAAAATCCAAGTGGAGCTTGTAGATCTGTAGATGCCTCAGGATTTTCACACGGTTGACCTCTTTGCACTGACGGTCCGAAATCTCCATGAAGCAGAACACAACTGGAGCGGGAGTTTTTTTTCCTTTTTTTGTCATGAACAAATGAATTATTTTATTGTCTATTTTCTATATTTTATAGTCAGAGCACCGTTGGGTTTCTGTGTGTAGAGAATTGTGACTATATTTTGCAGCTGGAAAGGGGAGAAGTGTGAGTTCCTTGCTGGGAAAACAATTCACACCTCTCTACAATAAGGAAAACACAACTATAGTTTAGTATAACACTGTACTGTATACTAACCATATACAACCACTACTGTGAAGTGTGACATCGCAAATAAATTCAATAGTGAATATAAGAACCGCAAAAGAGACATTGATTAATTTTTTTTGACCTCTGGTATAATACAGATTCTGCCATTAGGGGTATAGCATTCACACTAGCCACATTTCTTTTAGTAGTGTTTTCTTAATGTAATATAATATTTCGGGCTTGGGGATATGGTTATGTGTATAGGCAGGGTCACCTGGGTCACTTTTTGCAAATTGAGCTTGTTGTACAGAGCAAAGTTGCAGGAAAAGAAAGCAAATCTGCGTTTTTATTTATTCATTTATTTAATTTTATTTAATTACATTTTAGGGGGCACGGTGGCTTAGTGGTTAGCACGTTCGGCTCACACCTCCAGCTTTGGGGGTTCGATTCCCGCCTCCGCCTTGTGTGTGTGGAGTTTGCATGTTCTCCCTGTGCCTCGGGGGTTTCCTCCGGGTACTCCGGTTTCCTCCCCCGGTCCAAAGACATGCATGGTAGGTTGAATGGCATCTCTGGAAAATTGTCCGTAGTGTGTGATTGCGTGAGTGAATGAGAGTGTGTGTGTGTGTGTGTGCCCTGCGATGGGTTGGCACTCCGTCCAGGGTGTATCCTGCCTTGATACCCGATGACGCCTGAGATAGGCACAGGCTCCCCGTGACCTGAGGTAGTTCAGATAAGCGGTAGAAAATGAGTGAGTGAGTGAGAGTAATTACATTTTATTTATGTATTTAATTGGAAGTAATAACTGGGATGATGGACTAATAGACAAAGAGAAAGTGTATGTTATCCATGGCAAGGACAGTCTTTGGATTAGTTTTAGTTCTTTTTCTTCAGGTTTCTTCACAGCAACACTGTGTATAGTATATGTATACGAATATCTTCCTTCATGTGACTTTAAGTTATAGTCACATGCGAGTTAAGGTTTAATATCATAATAACAGATATCTTATTGTATTGTGAGAAAAAGGAAACGAACGAGAAAAGAAAGTTAAAATACATTAAGAACTAATTTTCTATGTATGTAGATGAGATTAACAAACCACATGTAATATCTAATCATCATATTTTAAATCCCTTTAATGAATAATTTCTGAACATACTGTCAGCTCCTAACATAGACTACATTGCATACAATATATAACATTTTATATATATATATATATATATATATATATATATATATATATATATATATATATATATATATATATAACAGATATTATTATCATATGATCATCAGTATGATATATAATAATAGTCAAGAATAAAAAAAGTTATCTCTTATTATCTAACTTAACTTATAATGTATTTATTCTCCATATGCTATCTTTGCAAACTTATTGTGGTTTTAAAGAATTAATGCCACACCCTGTCACAAGAATCTTTGATCTTATATTATTTAATTAGGAAATGCTGACCAAAGGGTTTTAATTAGATTCAGTATTTGTTTACTTATTGAAATGTGTTTACATAATTGGGCATATCAAAGCCTTCAACGAGTCATTACCCAGTCCGAATATAATTTCCCTCCAGTTTTTACACATGAAAGCACTGCTTCAGATTAGAACGCTTATAAAATAATATACAGCATAAAAATGAAGAAATAAGTAGGTTATACAACTTATTTTTACTCTATTTTATTATTATTACTAAAACCATGTTAAATGGTTAAAATCAATAATGAGTTATTACAATTAAATAAAAAATCAATAAAATATAATTATAATTATAAATAATTATTGATTATTGATTATTAAATATACAATAAAAATAGGATACTAGATTATTATTACAATATATATTTTATATTAATATTGGAATATTTTAAATAAGGAACGATTTTGATAGTAAATTAATTTTATTATTTTTTTATATTAAAATGACTAAAACCATGTTAAATGGTTAAAATCAATAATTAGTATAACAATTAAATTAAAAATCATTCATTCATCTTCTACCGCTTATCCGAACTACCTCGGGTCACTGGGAGCCTGTGCCTATCTCAGGCGTCATCGGGCATCAAGGCAGGATACACCCTGTACGGAGTGCCAACCCACCGCTGGGCACACACACACACTCTCATTCACACACGCAATCACACACTACGGACAATTTTCCAGAGATGCCAATCAACCTACCATGCATGTCTTTGGACCGGGGGAGGAAACTGGAGTACCCGGAGGAAACCCCCGAGGCACGGGGAGAACATGCAAACTCCACACACACAAGGCGGAGGTGGGAATCGAACCCCCAACCCTGGAGGTGTGAGGCGAACGTGCTAACCACTAAGCCACCATGCCCCCCCCATTGTAACTTGAACAATGTTTTAAACTCATGGTATCTTAAGTATGTAACCTAGTGAGCCAGCATTAATGTATTCAATGTTAGAGATTTAAGCACTTATGTACGTCGCTCTGGATAAGGGCGTCTGCCAAATGCTGTAAATGTAAATATAACAAGTTAGAAACGACGGTATGTAAAAGTGTATGACTATAGAATGTTCTACAAAAATCATGTCTGTGATTTAAATGGCTTTAAACATGTAAGCTGATATGCCATCAGGGTCTACGGAGGGTTGAACATTTCAAATGAGCCTCGGCAGTTTTACACATTTGCCTCAATGAATATGGAATTCAGAAAATCTCTATGCAAAAATGCAAAACAAAGATTGGTGTCAATGCAATTTGATTAAATTAGTACCTAAAATTTGATTTACTTCACTCTGAATTAAACTTCTGCTACAGCAGATCTGTGTATAAATTAGTAAGAGAAAACATGTTTCTAGTCTAATGAAAATCTTCACTGTTTCATCAGTTACATTTATACGCATAGAACATACACTCGTTATTTTGTCTTTATATTCTAGGGCATTTTAGTGTCTGTAACTGAACTGAAGCTAATTAACATAAAATCTTTATGCAACTGTGGTCAAGTCAGAAACTGAAGGTGAAAAGCGATCAGCTTCTAGAAGAGGACAATGATTCAAAACGTGCCTCAGATTCCATCATGGATTTCTTCAAGATGCACAAGATGAAGTTTTGGAATGATCCCCACGGTCTAATTAAACCACATTGAAACTCTAAAGGTGGATCTCTTTTCTTCTTCTCCTCCCCCCTCCTCCTCCTCCTCCTTCTTCTTTTCTTTAATAATAATATACAAATCTAGATTCATTCATTCATCTTCTACCGCTTATCCGAACTACCTCGGGTC